>NC_142810.1:42171459-42348959 GCF_049724085.1 Artemia sp. Qi Xiang Cuo
AAGTTTTTTGACACTTTAACTAGTAAGTCATTGGACATAAGTTTACGTTTGAACAATTATTCGTTATTATTTCTGTTCATCTTTGATTAAATATAGGCTAGTTTCGTATTGAATGAATTTTTGCTAGTATGAAATTGTCAGACCTTCCCTGAACTTTGTAGAATAAAGACCTCTGTTTGAAAATCTTTACACTTGGTGAATTTAGACAACAATAAGGGTTTCTGTTTGAGACCAATTTTAGAGCTTGAGTTCTAATTATTGGTTGCTGCAGTAGAAGTTGCCACAATTGGTGTCTGGTGGCGGGATAAGACCCCTGAATTTAGAGAGAAGTTGAATGGCGGATCTGGAATGGGGACAAAGTGTCTACTATTTACGCAAGTGATCCCGTTTGAATAGCTCCTGAGTTAATAGTAACTAATTTAATGACGCTAGTGACATTTTTTTTTTTTTGCATAATTTTAATTTCCCATTTAGACCTTTGATAAAATTCTAAACCTAATCAATTAACTCATGTTACCGACATTTTGCTGTTTTACAACTTCAGTTTTTGTTTAGGCTTTTAAAAAAAGTCTAAACCTAGTTCTCTGGTTCAGCGAAATGTAATATCATAGTTTGATTGTGAAAAATAGCTAATTGGAGCTATGTTTAAATTCTTCATTAATATAAAATCAAAAACATGGAAATTGTTGTGTAAATGCATATTTCAAAGAAATAATAGCCTTCTTAATAATTTAATAAACTTTTACTTTCAGAGGAGATATGCTAACCCATCTATGCTCCGCATACAAGACGGTGAAGTCGCCGGCCCTTCAAGAGGAACAGTCATCAAATATTCTGGCCCTTTCATGACCACCAATCAAGAGAATCCCTACCCTTCCATGTCAATGCCACAACAAGCCTCAACCCCCCGTCAAGCGATGTCCGAACCTATCATGCAAACTGCTGATCTTAATGTAAGTTTAAATTTTATTATTATTTCTCACTAAAGATTTACTTAGATATGCTAACCCATCTATGCTCCGCATACAAGACAGTGAAGTCGCCGGCCCTTCAAGAGGAACAGTCATCAAATATTCTGGCCCTATCATGACTACCAATCAAGAGAATCCCTACCCTTCCATGTCAATGCCACAATAAGCCTCAACCCCCCGTCAAGCGATGTCCGAACCTATCATGCAAGCTGCTGATCTTAATGTAAGTTTAAATTTTACTAATATTTCTCACTAAAGATTTACTTTTACTTTCAGAACTCCGTAATGAAGCCCGAAGTCAAGTATGATTTGGTATATTAATTTGAAACTTTCAGGAATTGTTAAGGAGACTAAACATGAAAAAGGGAATTTTATAAAGTATAGTGGCTTTTACAATAAAATCATATGACCATACATTTCTCTGGTTCAACAAAATGTAATCTTGTAGTTTGATTGTGAAAAATAGTTAATTGAAGCTATGTTTAAATTCTACGTTAATATAAAATCAAAAACATGGAAATTGTTGTGTAAATGCATATTTCAAAGAAATAATAGCTTTCTTAATAATTTAATAAACTTCCACTTTCAGAACTCCGTATAAGTTGTTAGTACTAGTATTGTGTTCCTTGGTAAAATTCAGTAGAGAACTTGAACTTTTCTTCACTTCGTTGAGGAAATTTAGATTGAACTAGAACTTTTTATCTTACAGGAAAATATTTACAAGTATGGCATTACTTTTTCTATATTCCACCGAAAAATTTAGAATTGAACTTTAAATTTATTTATGTCTTTGTGAAATAAAGAACTGTAGTGGAAGATTTTGTTTTCTCTGGAGAAATTAGAATTTAATTGTGTTCTTTGGTAAAATTCAGAAGAGATCATGACCTTTTCTATCTTCTATGAAAAATTTAGCCTGCTAGTAGTATCTTTATCTCTAAAAATTCTTTTTCTTACATCTTTGACCTTTTTAATAGATATTCTGAACGTTTGACGTTCTAGCATACCCTAAAAATAATGAACATTTAATAAAGTAATGCATAAGATATTTTTAATGAAATAATGCCATGTAGAATATTAATATAAAAATACGTTAAATACAGTATTATACATTATTAGTACACTTGCACTTCACTTTCTGTCAATTCATCTTTATATTCATTGATGATATTTTCTGCTAATGTCCTTTTTATTCCGCCTACGATTTCACTGTCAATTGTCACATTATTTTTACATAGATAGCAGTTTTGACACATTGACAAGATATGATTTATGATGTTGGTGCAGGAGTATGCTTGTCTTCTTCTTGTTCTCTTTAAAATGCTAATACCGGAAAGATGATGATAGGATTTATCAACAGGTAATGTGTTACCAGAAGCCGTAGCAAGGAGTTGTCCCCGATCATCAACAATTATTTTTAAGTTTGCATTCTCTTTGAGCACTAATTTCTCTGGTAATGTTACTCTTGCATATCCACCGTTTACACGATTGAAATTCTTGGGTACTCCAAAGAAATCTAACTTCTCACTGTCATGACAACGCATGCATACATTTCCAATAGTGTTAACACTTGCACTCGTTTCATAGTTCAAGTATTTCTCCTTGTCTGCATTCAATACGACGATGATTTTTTCATGTGTACATACTTTTGTCGAATAATTCATCTTCACTTTTTTACAGATATGAGTTGTGTGTTTATCCTTCCACTGCGCAAAAAATACTGATTTAATGCATGCAATAAACTAGGTAGTGTCGATAACCTGCCGTAGAGTACCAGTGGGAAAGCCACGTCGTGTCTATGAACAAGCACAGAGTACGATTGGTAGAGCCGTAAGTATATTTCATGTAATTTTAAGATACGTAAAAAAGTTTAAAGAAAATACCATGTTAAAAAATTCAAATTATTTTAAAAGGTGGAGGGAAGGGGTACCGGTGGTCCTTTGGGAGCCCGGGGGACCTTTGGAGCCGGGGGGCGGGTCTTTGGGGGCCCGGTGCGGGCCTGTGGAGGCCTGGGGGGCCCTTGCGGCCCGAATGGTTCTTTGGGAGCCCAGTGGACCTTTGGGGACCGGGGGTGGGCCTTTGGGGGTCCGGGGGCCCTTTGGGAGCCTGGGGGGCCTTTGAGGACCGGGGGAGGGCCTTTGGGGGTCCGGGGAGGGCCTTTGGGGGTCCGGGGAGGGCCTTTGGGGGTCTGGGGAGGCCCTTGAGCGCCGATTGGTCCTTTGGGAGCCCGGTGGACCTTTGGGGACCGGGAGAGGGCCTTTGGGGCCCTTTGGGAGCTTGGGGGGACCCTTGAGGACCGGGGGCTTCCTTCGGGGTTGGGGTAGGGGGATTGGAACCCTTTGGGGTTGGGGTAGGGGGATCGGAACCCTTTGGGCTTGGGGTAGAGGACCTCATGACACTGTTAAAATACAACTTGTGTGTTATAAGGACCACAGAGTTTTACCCTTAAATTCTCTTCTAAAACCTTTTCTAAAATCATCTTTTAAAATGTCTCTAACTGTTTCGCCGAAATAATTCCCTATAATGGCTAAAACAGTTTCGCCCAAATAATCCCTAAACGTAATTTCAGGGTGTTCCTTTTGTTTTGGCATCCCTGTGCTTTCACATTTGAAATTACAAAGAAACCTTTTCGCGCGCTAAGATCAAAACATTCGCTCGGGAACGATTCTCTTTAGAAACAACAAATTAATTCCCCTTTCATGTCAATCAATCAATCATGACATCATCTGTCACGTGCGATCTAAACTTTGCCCCGGAAACGTTCTCTCTGGGAATACATCAAAGACATTAATTAACTTAACGTCATCTGTCAGACATTAATTAACTTTGCTCGGAGACAATTTGATTAATGACTCAATAATCCATGAAAGTGAGAAAGTTCCTGTTTTTCCATTCTCACTGACAAAATCAATAAAAACAGACATAAATGTGAGAAAGTTCCTGTTTTTTCATTCTCACTGACAAAATCCATAAACCATCCATAAATTACTGTTGACATCCATGAAAAACATCAAATAAATTGGCCCACACACATAACCATCCAAGAAAACATCCATAAATGTGACAAAATTCCTGTTTTTTCATTCTCACTGACAACAAACAGACATAAATTATGTAAAAAAAGTTGTAGGTGGCAGCAGGGGTGTCGCGTGGGAGTCAATAAGGCATCTCTACTGACAGATACAGTATTGTTTAATTTAATTTCATACCTCCTCAAGTTGACCTGAAAAATAAAACATAATATCATTCCTCAAAAATTATCTTTATGCTCTTTGACAAACTTGGATACGTTTACACTCTTTTGATTTATTTAAATTGTAAGAGCAAAAGTAGTAATAACAGTAGCCCCGAAAGTTTCAACTTAATACCCCCAGTTGTTATCCATATGTTGCTGAGGTGTCTTATTGGTAACTGTAGACACAGTGCCTTTTGATTTGGTTTTAAAGCAACATTTAGTTTCAAATATAATGCGCTAATTACATAATTGTTGGGGTTAACATACCCAATATCTCTAGAGACATAATTACTGGATTGTTCTACAATGCTGAACAAGATAACTGTCTAAAATTTCTGACTGGATATATTTGGAAAACGAATTGGCTTGTGAGGAGGGCTGCTTGCCTTCGATTCCTTTTGAATCTTAAAAATCGCACTAAAACTTTTTGATTTAGTTCAACATCCGCCGAAATATTACTTGAAATCTTCACCTTAATGCTTTTAGCTTGTGTAGAAGCAATAGTTGAAGTAGCATTAGTATCAGTATGCGCATAGCACCTTCGGTATCTTCAACATCCCCTTCAACACACGCTGAAAGTGTAAACTTAATACCATGAACCATTCCTGAAGCATTTCTGGTAAGTCCTCTTAACAACCTGTGTGGGATAGTGTATATCGATTTAGTTCAATACAGTTTCAATACTTTCCAAACTTTTCGCCTTCATACCTTTAGTTTTGGTAGCAGCAGCCGTAGTAGTAGCAGTAAAAATAATAGTAGTAACCTTATATTTAGTGGTAGTAATAGCAATAGAAGTCGTAATAATAGTAGCAGTAGTATGAGTAGAACCGATAGCAATAGGATCCAAATATTTTATTTTGGTTAGTTCAACATCCCCACAACAAGCCCTGTTAGTTTCAACTTCACACAACAAACTGTTCCTAAGATATTACAGTGACACCCTTTTGACAACCAGCATACAGACGGCTTGTTGTGATTGAGGTCACCCCCCTCCCTTGAAAAAAACCTGGAAAATTTCACCTTCATACCCTTCGACATAATTATGATAGTAGTCATAGTAGTAGTCTTTGTATTACTAGTTGTAGTATTAATGGCAATAGTGGTAGCACTAGTAGCAGCAGCAGCATTAATATATTACCATTACAAGTAGTTGCTATAGAAATAGCAGTAGTAAATGTAGCAGTGATAGAAGCATTACTAGTAGCATGCACATAATGTCTTTTGATCAGAAGATTTTCCCTCTTTAACATTCTCTGAAAGTTCCAACTTAATAACCAAATCAATTCTTGAGATTTTTTCTTTCGGCAATGTGCAGGCACATAGCGTCTTTTGATTTAGTTCAAATTTACCCTCAATACTGTCAATTTAATAGTGTCGTCGTAGTAGTAGTGGTGGTAGCATGTAAACATTCTCTTTTTGATCATCTTCCTTATTTTTTCTTCAGATTTCCAAATTAATACGCTTAGTCTTTCACGATCTACGCCTTTTTGATAACTTACATGCACTTAATGCGTTTCAATTTAGTTCAAAAGTCCTCTAGGCATTCTCTGAAAGATTCACCTGACTTCCCTTCGTCTTTTTGAAAATAAAGTTCAAACATACATACCTTTCTCAATAACCAAAAGTATATATAAACAATGAATGAATTGCCTAACTTACAACCCTTAACCTGAGGACTGTGGGGAGGTTGACATCCCCAAAGACATAACACCGGATCTTTCAACAATGCTGAACAAAATAGTTCTCATTTTTCAGAAAGTTTTTTTTTCAAACTAATAACCCACAACACCTGGTTCTGGTCCGCTCTTGTTTAAGTTATTAATTTAAAAACTTTTCCCACAAAACAAGTTTTTCAAAGAAAAGTAAAAGGCTCCATGAAGCCAAGAATGAGCAAAAATAAAGTCAAATAATCTTCCAAGCGTAAAACTACCGCACAGAAATTACCAAACGCACATAAATTACAATAAATAGCCGAATCAAACTCGAAACGAGCCTAAAATTAACATGAGTAGGGCTGATAACCCCCATACCTTCTCAAGACCAGAACACAATTTGAGCTTTACTGAAAAAAAAACGAAAAAAAACAAAACAAAACAAATGACCGTAGATTGTCAGTTTAATTAACATATACTGAAATTTGTTCCTTAAAATTTTAAAAAATTTTTATTTATGAAAGTAAGAAAAGTAAAAACAGTTCAAACGTATTTTGTTTTCAGTAAAACCCAAATAGTGTTCTGGTCTTGGGAAGGTATGGGGGTTATCAGCCCTACTCATTTTAATTTTTGCTCGTTTCGAGTTTGATTCGGCAATTTATTGTAGTTTCTGTGCGTTTTGAGTTTCATTTATTTATTGATAGCGATTTGGCGTAGTTTTACGCTTGGAAGATTATTTGACTTTATTCTTGCTCATTCTTGGCCTAAAGGAGCTCTTGACTTTTCTTTGAAAAATTTGTTTTATGGAAAGTTTTTAAATTAATTTCTGCTCGGTTTTTATTGACATAGTCTTTTTCATGGGAAAAATAATATTCTATATCTTTTCAGTTTTTTCTATAAGAATCCATAGTATGGGTTGCTATTTGTATATTGGAGAAAATTTTTCTACAATTTTTAATCTTGACACAAACAGTATTTCTTAACTTAATTTTATAGCTCCTGAAGTCGACCAAAGAAATAAAGCTTAATATCATTCCCAAAAGATTATATCTATGATCTTTGACAACCTGGATACACTTACATTCTTTTTATTTATTCAAATTGTTGGAACAGAAGTAGTAATAATAGTATCCCCAAAAGGTTAAACTTAATACCCCCTGTCGTTCTCGATACATTGCTGAGGTGTCTTATTGGCAAACATAAATACAATGCCTTTTGATTTATTTTAAAGCAACATTTAGTTTTAAAGCATAATGGGCCAATTGTGGGGGGTTGACATGCCTTATATACCTAAAGACAAAGTTACTGGAATGTTCTACTATGATGAACAAAAAGGCTGTCTAAAGATTTTTACTGGGTGCATTTGGAAAATGAATGGGCTTGAGTGAAGGTCTTCCAATCTCTTGTTACTCTTAAAACGGGCACCAGAACTTTCAATTTTGAATTGAATTCGCTCCTTTAATCTTTTTAATGATATTTCTAGCTATTATAGTGTTGCTGTCTATGATATTGCTTTTTTGCCCTTCTGAATACCTGCATGCACACAGTTTTTTCCTTTGATTGAAACTCCTAAACGTTTCCTTTTATCTTAATAACTTTAGTGTCATTAGTTACATTGACAGTAGTGGTAGTATTAAAAGTATAAGTATAGTGCCTTCCGGCTAGTTCAAAATCCCCCGCAACTTACCCTTAAAGGTTTAAATTAATAATATAATTAGTTCTTCAGATATTACTTTGTCGCCTTTTCGAAAGTCCACATGCTCATATTCTGTTTTATTTTAGCTTAACATCAGCCTAAATATTCCTTAAAAGCCTTAGTACCCTTAGCTTGTGCAGTAGCAATAATTGTAGCAATATTAGTAGCAGTATGCGCATAGCACCTTTAGTTTCTTTAACAACCCCTTCAACACAGACTGAAAGTTTCAGCTTAATAAATAGCGTCAACCAGTCTTGAATCATTTCTGATGCGTCCGCTTGGCAACCTGTATGAGCATAGTTTGTTTCGATATAGTTCTATACAGTTTCTATATATCCCAAAATTTTCACCTTAATATCCTTAGTTTTAATAGCAGTATTAGTAGCTGTAGTATTAATTGTAGTTGCCTAAGCTTTAGTGACAGTAGTAGTAATAGAAACAGTAATACTAGTAACAGTAGCAGTAGTATGAATAGAAGCAGTAGCATTAGGATGCAAATATTTTCTTTTGGTTAGTTAAACATCCCTCACAACAAGCCCTGTTAGCTTCAACTTCACGCACCAAACTGTTCCTATGATATTGCTGTTACATCGTTTTGATGACCTGCATACAGAGGGCGTTCTCTGATTCAAGTCATCTTCCCCCCCTCAAAATTCCACCTTCCTGCCCTTAGGCGTAGTTGTAATAGTAGTCACAGCAGTAGTATTATCTATATATAGTATTATCCGAAGTTTATAAGATCAAACTTTCTATATAAAATTTATATACCGCCAGAACATTGCTTACAGTCCTTGCCCTGAGGACTGTGTGTGTGTGTGGGGGGGGGGGGTCATCCTCAAAGACATAATTTCTGGACCTTTCAATTACGTTGAACAAAAAGACTATTTCAAAATTTGTATTGAATTTGTTTGGAAACATGGTAGGCGTGAGAGGGGGGTTAGTTGCCCTCCAATCACTTTAAACTATTAAAAAGGGTACTATCCCTTTCGATTTCCAATCGAATGAGCTCTTTCGAAGTTTCTACGACATCAAATGGCAATCTCAAAATTTCTATCAGATGCATTTCGAGAAAAAAAGGGGGGGGGGTAAACACCCTCCCTTCATTGTGAATTTAAAAAGGGTAGTAGAACTTCTGGTTATCAATCCAAGGAGCCCCTTCCAAAATTTATACGATCACCCTTTCTATATCTACCTTATATGCCCCAGGGCATAACTTACAACCCTTGCCCTGAGGACTCTGGGGTTGTCATCTTGAAAGACATAGTTTCTGGACCTTTCAATTACGTTGAGAAAAATGGCAATTTGAAAATTCTGATTGGATATGTTTGGGAAATAGTGGGCATGGGTAGAGGGGTTAGTTGCACTCCAATCACTTTAGACTATTAAAAAGGGCACCGGCCCTTTCAATTTCCGATTGAATGAGCTCTTTTCGAAGTTTCTACGACACCAAATGGCCATCTCAAAATTTCTAGCAGATACATTTCGGGAAAACAAGAGGTGTGGTGGGGGGGGCATCCATCCTCCGATCACTCTGAATCTTAAAAAGGGCACTAGAAAGTCTAATTACCAATCCAATGAGCCCGTTTCGAAGTTTATACGATAACCCTCTCCATATATACCTTATATGCCCCCAGGGCATTATTTACAACCCTTGCCCTGAGGGATCCGAGGGGGGGGGGGTGTCATCCTCAAAGACATAATTTACAGACCTTTCATCTACGTTGAACAAAATGATATTCTCAAAACTTTGATTGGATGTGTTTGGTAAAATGGTGGGCGTGGGAGAGGGGTTAGTTGCCCTCCAATTACTTTCGTCTATTAAAAAGAGCACTAGTCCTTTCAATTTCCAATCGAATGAGCTCTTTTCGAAGTTTTTACGACAACAAATGGTCATCTCAAAATTTCTATCAGATGCATTTCAGGAAAATAGGCGGTATGAGGAGGGGAGATTCATCCTCCCATCACTTTGAATCTCAAAAAGCACACTAAAAATTCTGATTAGCAACACAATAAGCTCCCTCAAAAGTTTATATGATCATCCTTTCTATATAAACCCTATATGCCCCCAGGACATAACTTACAACCATACCCTGAGGGCTGTAGGTTTGGTTGTCATCCTCAAATATATAACTTCTTGAACTTTCAAGTACGTTGAACAAAATGGTTATCGTAAAATTTTTATTGGATGTGTTTGGGGAAATGGTGGGCATAGGAGGGGGTTAGTTGCCCTATAATCACTGTCGACTATTAAAAAGGACACTAGACCTTTTAATTTCCAGTCGAATTAGTCCTTTTCGAAGCTTCTAAGACAACTCATTAGATAGGAAGTGCCCTGGTAAAAAAAAAACAAAATAAAACAACATTGTGCGATCATCACTCTTTATTTAGGCAATACTATTGCGCTGCCTATGATATAGCACACCAAAATTGTAAATTTCTTAATAAAAGCTAATTAGCAGTTATTAATCTTATTTTAGAACAAACTTATCTTGTATTGTGTTTTTTAAACAAAAGTATCTGTTTTGCGTTTACTTTCCCGTTGAATACTCGTAAGCAATTCTAATCCTTCTATCCAACGACATTAAACGACAAAATACGTTTAAAATGTTTTAAGTTTTATAACTTTAAAAAACGAAAAATTATTAAAACTTTAAGGAATATATATCAGTATATGTATACTGCACAGACAATCCACAGCCATTTCTTTTTCAGTAAAGTGCAAATTATGTCTGGTCTTGAAAAGTTATGGGGTTAACAAAGACATAATTTCCAGACCTTTCAACTACGCTGAACAAAATGGCTATCTCAAAATTTTGATTAGATGTGTTTTGGGAATTGATGGGCGTGGGGTGGGATTTTTGCCCTCCGATCACTTTTGACTAATAAAAAAGCACTAGCCCTTTCCATTTACAATCGAACGAGCCTTTTTTGAAGTTTCTACGACAACAAATGGCCATCTCAAAGTTTCTATCAGATGCACTTCGAGATATTATGAGGATGTGGGGCGGCGGGGGGGGGGACCCAACCTTCAACCATTCACAATATTAAAAGGGACACTAGAACTTCTGATTACCAATACAATGAGCCCCCGAAGTTTTTACGATCACCCTTTCTATATAAACATTATATGCCCTCCGGGCATAACTTACAACCGTTGCCCTGAGGGCTGTGGGGGGAAGGGTTGTCATCCTCAGAGACATTGAACAAAATGGACCTTCCAGTTACGTTGAACAAAATGGCTATCTCAAAATTTTGATTGCGTGTGTTTGGGGAAGTGGTGGGCGTGAGAGGGGGTTAGCTGCCCTCCAAACACTTTCAACTATTAAAAAGGGTACTAGCCCATTCAATTTCCAATCAAATGAGCTCTATTTGAAGTTTTTAAGACAAAAAATGGCCAACTCAGAATTGCTATCACATGCATTTCAGGAAAGTACGAGGTATGGCGGAGGCGTGTCCACCCTACGATCACTCTCAATCTTAGTAAGGGTACTAGAACTTGTGATCACCAATCCAATGGACCCCCTCCGAAGTTTACACGATCATCCTTTCAGTATATATCTTACAAGCCCCCAGGGTATAACTTATAACCTTTGCCCTGAGGGCTGTGGGGGGTTTGTCATCCTCAAAGACACAGTTTCCGGACCTTTCAATTACGTTGAACAAAATGGCTATTCCAAATTTTGATTGGATGTTATGGGAAAATGGTGGACGTGGGAAGAGGTGTTGGTTGCCCTCCAATCCCTTTCGACTACTAAAAAGGGCATACTAAAGAGGACGACTACTAAAAAGGACCTATTGGGTTGATTTATACCACTGGCACCACTTATTGGGAGGTAAGGTACGGGAGTCACCACTTATTGGTGCAAAAATGGCGCAAAAAGGTTGCTATGCCACTTACTCGAGGGGGAGAACCCCTTGTCGGCCCAAAGGTTAGTGGGATTCCCGCGCTTACTCCAACGGTTCCGATTTCTATCGGGTACGTGTCTGTGCCCGATTTACAATATACCCTGCCTTAGGGTACTCTAGCTTGATCGAATGGTCCCAGGGGCCCCTTTTTAAGGCCAAGAGTTACCGGTAATATTTCTAACTATCTCTTTAGACTCAACCTAGGCTGAAAAGTCAAAGATTTATATAGTATAAAAATCTTACTGTAATCAAGTCACGCTACAAAAAGGAACTAACTACAAAAAGGAACTATTTTCCCCAGCCCGCTCCGCCAGCCGCGTATCTGGGACGGGGTGATGGGGTGGTAATGAATATTTCCAGCCAATCCGAGGGCATACTAAGTTACTGGTCAAACAGCCCCAACTGTGCACTTAACCTCGTGGTCTATGTAACCAACTACGCAATTAGGAGGACATAAAATGGCGTCACCAAAATTAAAGGAAAATTACTAATTATTACTAGGGGAAGGAAAATAATTAAGGGGCCAAAAGAAAAGAATCTGGGAAAGACATTTATCTGAACAAACTGGGACCAATGGTTACAGCACCTCCCTCCTAAGATAAATGGCCGCTACTCCGATGGATTGGCTGGAAACTCAGACATAAAATAAATAACATTAAACTCAATATCACCAAACTTGTATCTTCTATTCTTTCTTCCGCCCATAACTATACTTCCATCGGTTGGCGCAGGATTCATCGTCATCCCGACATCTCTACCGCAGAACCATTATGATTTAGATTGTATAGGATCCGTATTTGGTTTTGCAAATTGAAGTCTCAAAGATTCGTAGAAATTCATTTTGTGCAGCACAATCAAAAACAAAAATGTTCTCGCTCTCACGAATTTACATTTGAGAGGAGCAGAGAATCAGTTCCTGGCACTTTCGATGATGCCAGCCCTCATGAAAAATTTTGGCTGCACTAGCCTCTTAATTTTCTATCTGTGGAGACAACCCCACATCTCAATAAAAAGTAAATTGCCCCTTGGCATAATTTCCAATAATCTAAGGCCGAAAATGCAAAGGCCTGTGAAAACGATAAGGGTACTGAGAATGAAGGAAAATTTTGAGCGAACTATGAATCGCCTTTTTTCTGGGTTTCCTCCCCTGGGATAATTAAATGAAGAATATGCGTTGATGCTAACTGAAGATTAAACTTCGATACTGAATATGGTTTTTCCGGAAATAATTGTCAATTCCCATGAAGAATAACAGCTATGAATAGGGTTACTGGACAAAGATTTGGGTGAAGTTTGAAGTGACTGGGAGAGAGTATCCCCCAAGGACTCCAGATCAGAGAGGCAAAATCCCGGTAAAGGGATCATAACTTGTCCGCCAGTTGTGCATTAAGGAGAAGGACTACCTTTCGCGACTTCCCACAGGGGATCTTCCCCGAGGAATTCCTCTCCCTCATAAAGGATCGACGTATCTTTTGAGTTGATAATGCTAGTCTCAGATTCCTTTCCAAGTTTTTCCAATCCGACTCGACATTCAATATCTCCCAACTTTCTCCAACCCGTTGTAGGTCATTCATCTCTATTTTGTAACCATCTTTCTTTATTCCCCATGGGTCTTTGACCTCTTTTTCCTCCCTATTGTTTTTCTCCCTATTATTTATGTTATCAAGGCACAGCCCATCCAACATTTTTTTAACTTATATTATTCTTTTCTCACAATCGGGACATGCCATAAGCATTCCCGTTATCTGTCCCCGGTCTCAATTTTATTTCGAAATCATATTCTTGTAAGCACAGGGCCCATCGTGCTAATCGTCGGTTATCTAGCTTCATTACATTCAGCCATCTCAATGGGTTGTGATCCGTTATTATTTTAAATTTCCGTCCATATAAATAATAGTCAAGTTATTTGACCGCATATATTATCGCAAGACATTCTTTTTCAATTGTGCTATAGTTTAATTCTGCTTTTGATAATTTTCTGGATATAAATGTGATTGGATGTTCCCCTTCCTTAACATCTTGGGATAAAACTGCCCCTAATTCGTAATCTGAACTGTCAGTTTGTAGGACAAATGGTAACGAAAAATCGGGATTTCTCAGTATCCATTTGCTACAAAGAGCATTTTTCAGTGTATCAAATGCATCTTGTTCCATTTCTGACCATTTAACGGGGTCTACGGCCCCTTTCCTTGTTAACTCCGTCAAAGGTGTAGCAATCGTTGCAAAATTCGGTATGAATTTTTGGTAATATCCTGCCAACCCCAAGAATGACCGAACTTTTTTCTTTGTGGTCGGAACTGCTGCGTTTCTAATTTTTTCTGTTTTTTTCCCTTAATGGGGCTATTATACCGTTTCCTATTTGGTGTCTCAGGTATTCTGTCTGTGACTGTACTAATTTACATTTTTCTACATTCAAAGTTAGTCCTGCTCTCCTCAACCTGGTTAATACTGGTTCCATATGGATTAGATGTTCATTGATTAGATGTTCAAGCACGTTGCTTCCGTTTGTCTTTGCCATATCTGGTTAGTATTATTTTTATTTTCTGATTAAGAATATACTTTCTTACCCTTTCCTCTTAGCCTTGTTTTTGGTGGTAATGTCTCCCTCCTATTTTTAGTGTGCCTGTCTGCTATTTCGGACATTTTTTCAATTGTTTGTAGGTGTTTCTCTTTTAGGTACATTCTCGTATTTGGATGAGTATTTTCTAAGAATTGTTCCATCGCTGTTTTATCCACTATTCCCTTTATCTTATCTTTTATTTCTTCCGGGTCTTCTAACATTCTATAGTTTCTAACTCTAGCCGTTTTAAACACATATCTTTCAATTTGTACCCGTGTTCTTCATAAGTTTCGTTGTCTCGTTTTCTTTCGCTTCTAAACCTTCTTTGAAAGTGCTCGGGGGGAGATTTGAAACTTTTCAAAAATGGCTTGTTTTAGTCTTTCAAAATCTTTTGAGTTTTCAATTGGTAATGCTTTATATGCAATTTGTGCTTTGTAGTTAAGGAGGGGCTGTATTCTTGTCACCCAGTTTGCTCTTGGCTATCCGCTTATTTCCGCCGTTTTTTCAAAATTGTATATGTATAAATGTACATCTTCATTTTTTTTTTCATTGGTTGAAGGTTTATTGTCTGCATTATCTCTACTGTAGACGATTTCTGAGGCTCTTGGGAATTTCTCCCGGCAATCATTTCCATTATGTATTTTCTTTCCTCTCTTTCTGCCTCCTCCTTTTTGACTCTGGCTATCCTATCAGCCTTTTCATTTCGTTCTCTTCCTTGTCTATATTTCTCTGTTTCTTTCTCCATGAAGTCTAATAGTTGTTGTGTCATATCTATTTGAGTGCTTTTTCGCGAACTTCTGCTGGAAATTGAGCTTCTACTACTCCTGCTACTTGGCCTACTATGATTCTCACTGTCTTTATATTCTCTTAATTCGTTTTCTGAGTCTGCTCGTTGTATAACATTTTCTTTTCCCCGCAACTCCCCTACTTTTTATACCTCCTCTGAAGGGTGAGTTTGTTTTGCTTTACCCGTTCTTCACTGTAATGATTTTTCCTAATATATTATCGCCACTGTTTCTTTTATTTTGGGTTCTCTATCTCGACTTTAATCTGTCTAAGTTTCCCTTAAAATTTTTTCCCCGTTCTTCGTTCGCACTGGATATTGCTCTATCACAGGATTCGTTTTGAAGATTTCCTTTTCAAAAGTTCCACAAATGCCTATTTCACATGTTGAAAGATATACTGTTCTAACTGATGGGGTTTTTCCTACAGTATTTTAAGTGGGAATTGCTTACAAGTGTGCCTCTGATTTCGGATTTTGTTTTACAGCGGTAGATCTTGTCTGAATTCTCCGTTGTTTCATCATTATATAAAGGTTTATTTAACGTACTCCATCCAAACAAAAAACATTTTTCCAATGTAATCTCCGGTCTCTTGTAAAAGACTGCTGCGTCTCAATTAGTCTTATTTGTGCACACTAATTAGTTGCGCGATATATTGATTCTTAAATTTTATTATCTATCTATCCACCCAGGCAAAGCCCAGATAAAAAAGAATTTTCTTTGCGATTTTTTTTTATATATGTAACCACAATAGGCTACTCTTGTAGGCTAAATTACTTGTCTCTTCGAAAACGCGGAATTCTTTTACTATCAGGATACTAATAGCCCCTTTATTTGCTGTCGATAGCTTCTTTTCTAGCTGCCACTACTTATTGGGTTGATTTATACCGCTGGCACCACTTATTGATGGGAGGTAAGGTACGGGGGTCGCCACTTATTGGTGCAAAAATGGCGCAAAAAGGTTGCTATGCCACTTACTCGGGAGGGAGAACCCCTTGTCGGGCCAAATGTTAGTGGGATTCCCGCGCTTACTCCAACGGTTCTGATTTCTATCGGGTACGCTTCTGTGCCCGATTTACAATATACCCTGCCCTAGGGTACTCTAGCATGATCGAATGGTCCCAGGGGCCACTTTTAAGGCCAAGGGTTACCAGTAATATTTCTGACTATCTCTTTAGACTCGACCTAGGCTGAAAAGTCAAAGATTATATAGTATTAAAAAATCCTACTGTAATCAAGTCACGCTACAAAAAGGAACTATTTTCCCCAGCCCGCTCCGCCAGCCGCGTGTCAGCGACGGGGTGATGGGGTGGTAATGAATTTTTCCAGCCAATCCGAGGGCTTACTAAGTTACTGGTCAAACATCCCCAACTGTGCACTTAACCTCGTGGTCTATGTAACCAGCTACGCAATTAGGAGGACAGAAAATGGCGTCATCAAAATTAAAGGAAAATTACTAATTATTACTAGGGGAAGGAAAATAATTAAGGGGCCAAAAGTAAAGAATCTGGGAAGGACATTTATCTGAACAAACTGGGACCAAGGGTTCCAACACTAGCCCTTTCAATTTCTAATCGAATGAGCTGTCTTTCCGAATGAGCTCTTTTCGGAGTTTCTACGACAACAATTGGCCATCTCAAAATATCTATCAGATGCATTTCGGGAAAATATGAGGTGTGTGCGGGGGGGGGGGGCTATCCACCCTCCTAATCTTAAAAGGGGCACTAGAACGTCTGATTACCAATCCAACGAGCCCCTTTCGAAGTTTATACGATCACCCTTTCTAAATATACCTTATATGCTCCCAGGGCATAACTTACAACCCATACTGTGAGGGGTCTGGAGGGGGTTATCATCCTCACAGACATAATTTCTGGAGCTTTCAATTATGTTGAACAAAATGGCTATCTCAAATTTGTATTGGGTGTGTTTGGGGAAGTGGCAGGCTTGGGGGGTTGGGGTTAGTTGCCCTCCAATCACTTGGGACTATTAAAAAGGGCACTAGCCCTTTCAATTTCTAATCAAATGAACCTTTTTCGAAGTTTCTACGACACCAAATAGCTATCTCAAAATTTCTATCAGATACATTTCGGGAACCCTTGCCCTGAGGGCTCTGGGGAGGGGGGGTTGTTTGTCATCCTCAAAGACATAATTTTCGGACCTTTCGTTTACGTTGAACAAAATGGCTATCTCAAAATTTTGACTCGACGGTTTGTGAAAATGGTTGGCATGGGAGGGGGTTTAGTTACCCTCGAACCACTTTCAACTTTTAAAAATATCCAATCGACGAGCCTTTTTCGAAATTTTTACGACAACAAATGACCATCTCAAAATTTCTATCAGATGCATTTCAGGAAAATATGAGGCGTGGGGGGAGTATCCACCCTCTGAATCTTCAAAAGGCACTAGACCTTCTGATTACCACGCAAATGCGTCCCTCCAAAGTTTATACGATCACCCTTTCTGTACATACCTTATAAGCTCCCAGGGCATAGCCTACAACCCTTACTCTGAGGGATCCGCAGGGGGGGGGGATATAATCCTCAAAGACCTAATTTCCAGAACTTTCAACTATGTTGAACAAAATGATCTCAAAATTCTGATTGGATGTGTTTGGGGAAATAGTGGCTGTGGGAGAGGGGTTAGTTGCCCTTCAATTACTTTCAACTATTATAAAGGGCACTAGCCCTTTCAATTTCTAATCGAATGAGGCTTTTTCGTGGTTTCGAAGAAAACTCTTTCGATACAAAGTGCCCTGGTTTAAAAGAAAACAAACAAAATAACACATTGTGCCCACATCTTACTTAGGCAGCGCTATTGCTCTGCCTGGGACTACGCTGTATTTGGAAAAATAAATACTTGTCTATAAAACTATAAGATACGACTTTACCGTAGCTTTAGTGATTCTGGTTACAACGTATAAAGTGGAGACACAAACTCTAAAATCGATTAAAAACACCGACTGGCGGTTATCGAAACCAAATCACTCCGAAAGCCTGCTGGCATCTAACAGTTCGTGATAACGAACTGTTGGGGGTCGGGGAGAAGGTTATGTGGGAGGATCTTTCAATGGAGGAAGGAAATTTTCCATGAAGGGGGCGCCGGATTTCCCAGCATTATTTATAAAACTATCAGAAATTGTAAAACAAGTTTTTTGCTTGGAGAGCTTGGATGGCTAGGAGATGTGCAGCGTATCTCCCCAGACCAACTGACCAAAAAACTTTTTGAAGGAGGAATCAATACCTCTCTCCCAAGAGGACAACCTCCGAAGTGTTGGCAGGAAAACTTTTCTGACCAGCTCACCTCGCTGCTGCTGATAATTCCCGAGTCGGCGATCCTGGCCAGATGGGAGTTAAGTAAGATAAGAATCAAACATAAATTTTGTTTTTTATAGTAGTCAGCTAAAATTTATTTCCATTTTTATTTATTCATAAGTTCGTGGTACCAGGTACTTTTAAGTATCTAATATAACGCTAGTCTTTTTCATTGCTCCCTCAAGAGGCTGTAAATGATTTTTCATTTTCCTTTCAGGGAGTCACCAGCATTTTTTTTCATGGCAAAAACGTTTAATATGTTGCTTAAGATGTGCCGCTCGCAACAGGCACTAGTGGCCCCACAGAAAACTTTCTAGGGGGGGGGGGATTTATAAGGAATAATCGAGAAAAACTTCAATTATTTGTCGAAAAACAATTTTCACTATCAACAGTTTCTTCCTGTGTAAAGACTCAAAATGTCTCCAGCGAGACCATTAGATATTTTAAAGGGGGGTTTTCACGGCTTGGAAAGCAGATCCAAAATCACTTTCCATGTGTTTCTGTGAGTGAAGACCAACAGGAATTACTCTCCATTCGGGTTTTCACAACTTGGAAACGCTTTCCGCTTTTTGGAAAGTGAATCCAGACAGGTCATGAAAAATGGAGCTGAAATTACATTTCTGGCGTACTTTTCAAACAGACCGAAGAACGTGGAAGAACATGGATACATTTGTGAAAGAAAATCTTTGCAGTACAAATGAGGAGGGTAAGTTCCTGTGCAAAAGAACAAGTAAGCTAGGTAGTGGTCCTGAAACTTATTCCACTAGTATTTGTGCTCCAAGCGTATATTTGCTTTCCACTTTTTCATTTTCACTTTCCAGTGGTTTTCGAGACGTGCGACCGAGCAGGAATCTCACGAAAACCGCCCTTAGTTATGCGATACCCCAATGATACCTATCTATTTTGAAATAGTGATTATGTGCATTAATTGTAGATGACAGAAAATTCGTTTCTGTGATATAAATTTTCCACCTAGTAAACAATATTTTTTTTTCAATGACGATTGGGTTGTAAAATAGACTTTTAAGATTCTAAGACTTAAATTTTTCACCGACAACATATGGTTTCACTGACGATCCTATAATAATATTTTTTAATATCGAACAAATGAAACTCAGAGAGGAGAGAAACTAACAAAATGAAAAATAAAATCAAAAAGGGTGAAAAAACGAGGATTTTTTCAGCCAGTGGCGAACCATGAAGAAGACAAAAAATAAGCAAATTTTTCGACAAGGACCTCCACCAAGTCGTCCTCAGTGCTAAACAAAAAAGAAGACAAAGAAAAAAAAAAAACCAAAATCTAACCTTTTGAAGTTTACTTTACAAAGACAGAACAAGCACTGAATAAAAACCAGACAGGAATCAATGAAAATTAATTTACCAAGATGATTGGGCAAGGATCTTTTACCTTGCAATAGTTTTAGCTGGTCTACACTTTTGGTTTTCATTAGATATGCAAATAGGTTCTTTTAAGTTATACCGGGTGAAAATATTGATTGAGTCCTTCAAGATTAAACTGTCATAAATTGGTCTTAATGAAATATCTCCAGTATCTCTATTTATTGCTAAATTTTGGTTAGTATATTTTTTTATCTCAATTTCATCTATGAAAGTTTGTGGTACGCCCTTTACAGTTGATATTAAAGTTGCCTCGTCAAACAGAACTAGATGGGTCGGATTTACGAAAATATGCGAAGCCAATGCCGAATCAAAGTTGTCATTGTTATTTTTTAATCTCAGGGACTTATCTATTGAAATTTTGTGCTCATGCAAACGTTCACCTAGTTGTTGATGGGTCCTACCAATGACAAATTTTCCACAAGAACACAGGATTCTGTAGACGCCACTACCCAGTACAGGGTCAGTTTTAGCCTTTCCTGAGTTGAAAGTGTTCAGCTTTTTGTTCGGTTTTGAAAGAACCAGAGAGATTTTTTTTTTTAATTTTTCCAAGTTTATCGCCAAGTTTTAGGATGTATTGTAAACCGATGGCAGTTTTTTTCTCCATTGTCAATGTAACTGAATCAAGGGAACATTGCAGAAAAGAATATCCTTGACATAATTTAATTCAGAATTTATATGATTACGGGAACAAATTTTTAAAACTCTGTCGACTAAAGAGATTATTACCTCTCTTTTCGCAGAAGGAGGGTGATGGGAAGAGAGATGTAGATGTCGATCATTATGAGTCGGCTTTCTATATATAGAAAATTAAAGACTAGGATTAGTTTTTATAATCAAAACATCCAAGAAAGGCAGCGTACCTGAATCTTCGAGTTCCATTGTGAACTGGAGATTCGAATCAAAAGAGTTCAAATGTGCCAAAAAATCTCTTAGAGAGTCTTGTCCATGTTCCCAAACTGAAAGGATATCATCAACAAAACGAAACCAGATAGAGTGTTTTAAGTGGAAACTATTCAAAGCAGACTGTTCTATGAAATCCATGTAAAATTTGAAATCCATTTGTGGAAAATTTTACATTAGTAGGACCCATCAACAACTAGGTGAACGTTTGCATGAGCACAAAATTTCTGTAGATAAGTCCCTGAGATTAAAAAATAACAATGACAACTTTATTTCAGCATTGGCTTCGCATATTTTCGTAAATCCAACCCATCTAGTTCTGTTTGACGGGGTAGCTTTAATACCAACTGTAAAGGGTATACCACAAACTTTCAAAGAGGTAATTGAGATAAAAAAATATATGAACCAAAATTTAGCAATAAATAGAGATACTGGAGATATTTCATTAAGCCCAATTTACGACAGTTTAATCTTGAACGACTCAATCAATATTTTCACCCGGTATAACTTAAAAGAACTTATTTGCATATCTAATGAAAAACGAAATTGTAGACAAGCTAAAACTATTGCAAGGCAAAAGATCCTTGCCCAATCATCTTGGTAAATTAATTTTCATTGATTCTTGCCTGGTTTTTATTCAGTGTCTGTTCTGTCTTTGTAAAGTAAACTTCGAAAGGTTAGATTTTCTTTTTTTTTTCTTTGTCTTCTTTTTTGTTTAGCACTGAGGACGAATTGGCGGAGGTCCTTGTCGAAATATTTGCTTATATTTTGTCATCTTCATCGTTTGCCACTGGCTGAAAAAATCCTCGTTTTTTCACCCTTTTTGATTTTATTTTTCATTTTGTTAGTTTATCTCCTCTCTGAGTTTCATTTGTCATGTATAGCCAGTGTGGTCTAAGAATGTATTTAATATCGAAATCGGCAAATTTACAATTACAAAATACCAAAATTTTTTAATTTAATTATTAGAATGCGCGAAAAATTCTGAGGGTTTAGAGTAAACTTAGATATGTCACCTTAACAAAAACAAGAAAATAAACCAAAACTAACAGAGGCTTTGATTAGGAGCTTTTAGAAATATTCGATTTGATGTTTTCATAAGAATCTCCCTTTTTCAAAACAAGATATTGGTTCTAGGTTGTGACAAGACTTACCTTAACCGTTTCAACGGTTGATGAACTAAAAGGTTTCTGTGGTAAACTGAAAGGTTTACTTTTCTATTTGAGAATATAATCTATCTAAACAAATTTTCTCTTGGGTGGTTATGATGATTTTTATTATTTTTGAGCAGGATAGAGAGGAAATAGAACGGATGTGTTGAGTTTATTGTGTTTAGTATCCAGCCTGACCGTAAAAAAATTCCAATATTTTCTAAAACTGAAAGCATGTTTTGGGAGTTTTCAGGTTGTAGAGTGGCAGAGCGAGTTTCACTTGGAATTTGTTCTAAAATTCTTTGACAACAACCATTAACATTAGTTTAACATCTCTTTCATCATTAGAAAAGAGAAGAAAATCCTTCATAATACAACTGCACTCTCTATCAAAACTAATTTTCATTGACAATCCAGATCATGAACATAAAATTGTAATTACCTAGTTTAGAAATTTATGCCTATTGCTAAAACAGATTTCCTAGCCCACCGGCAATATGAGGGATTTTGGAGACTATGGAGATTATGTCTCCATAAGAGAAAAACTTTTGGAGGTTATGGTGACGAAAAATTACGCTTAACTAATAATGATACTTTGGATTCTGAAATTGTAATGACAATTTTTCCTCTGAACTTGTTTTACTCTGATGCATTTTGCCTTATTTTTTTAAAGGTATTCAGTGTTAGAAATAAGCTAAAGCTTCAGACATTTTCAGTGATATAGACGATTTTACCGAGACATCTATAACATCTGCTTTGAATATACACTATTTCAGAGGCCTTCATAATAGGAAGAAACAGGGAAAGGTGTAAAATCAACTTAAGCCTGTTTATTATTTTTCATAATTAATAAAATAAAAAAAAACAATTTCATTTCAAGCATAAGCCATACTGCATATTACATCAGCGTAATGACTTATTAAATATCTAGCAAATCAGGCACACACCAAAAAATAAGAAAGTTCACTCTAAACTTTTCCTATGAAATTCTGACAATTTAACATAATTCTCTTCAGACAGAGACTGAATTGTTTTCAAACCGAGCCAAAAACAACTATACGCCTGGAATTTTAATAAAAAATTTTTGTTTTGAATTCGAAAAGTTTTTCTTTGCGTAATAGTAAGAAAAAATAACGCAAACCTCCATATTGATGACATCCTTCTATACTAGGGCCAAAAATGTTGGCCAAATTATGAGGTGGCTTAAAAAACATCAACTCCTTTTCTTATCTTTAAAATCCAATGCCATGTTCCACAGCTTTAACCCTTAAAGGTACACAAACATAAACAAATATGAAAAAAAAAAATATAAATAAAGAGTCATAATGTGAAATTTGAATACGCAAACATAACTTCTAATCTCGTTTAAATCATCTCTGTTCAACCCAGGATCATTAAGAAAAAAAAAAAAAAACAGGATCAAATACTATACGACTCCTAATTTTATCAAAAATTTAGGATAAAATAACATAAAACTCATTGAAAATTATCGTCAATGATAAAGCATAGTCAAGCAAATACTTCAAGACCCCCTACCCTTCCCTCCCTAAAAAAAAAAAAAAAAAAAAAAAAAAAAAAAAAAAAAAAAAAATCAACAATAGCTTTCTTAGATTAACACTTTTCAGTGTAAGCAGGGACTACATAAAAGGACAATTCTGTTGGTTAAACTATACACAAGCAAAGAAGTGGCTACGCTCCTTAAAGCAAGTATTTCACTTCTTTTTATATTATGGAAGAGAAAAAAGTGAAATAAAATTTAAATGGTAACAATGTACTTCAAACCTTGAAAAACGTATCTAAGAAGTGCCAAAATCGGTGATGGAAACTAAATTGAAGGTATCTACCCGTTTTTAATCACTTAACATCTGTATTGAAAGATCTATGGCATGAACAGCACCTTCATTTTATTAGTTAGTTGATGCTGCCTTGTAATAAGAATTAATTTTACCACTAATGTTAGTAAATAATCCCTAATTTTTGTATATTTTTTAGGACCTAATATGAGCAACTTATTCTGTACTTTTTTACAGTATTCACTGTCAAAGCACTTGATTTGCTCTTACACTTTTAAATTCATAATGTTTTCTAAAATGAAAATTATGAAAAAACATTTTTAGCAGTGAGCATTAGCTAGCTGCCTTTAGAAATAATTTTTACTAAGATCATTCTAAACATTTTCCATGCTCAAGTGCATAAACAGACACCAATAAATTCTAGACACTTTCCTTTTTTTTATCAGATTAATGGCGTCTTATCAATAGTTTCCCATCACCCCTCCCCCTCCCTAAAGACAACTTAAGAAAGAATGAACCACAGCTCATAGTAAAGAAACTGTGCAGTGGCATAAATTTATCATTTAATGCTGATTTGTAATCTTCTTTTGAACTTTTAAACTGTTTATTGCTCAAATGGCATCTTGCTCAAATGGTTTAGTACTACTGAATGGTTTAATACCCTACTGCACAGATGGTTAACCTATACAAATGACGACTAGTCTAGCTAGAGGTAATTATCATCTATTATTTTGATAATATAATTGATTATTTTTTATAACTTATTATAATATGTCTATTATTTTTTCTTTCTTCTTTGTCACGTCTTTCTTTGTTTGATTATTCATTTATTTCCTTATTTAATCATTTCTTTCGTTGTTTTTAGCTGTGCTTGTCTCTCAGACAGATATTTGTATGTTAGGTAAATGACGATTGAATAATAAATGAGCCTGAACCTGAGTTGGCATTAAACTACTCTTCAGAAAAAGAATACGATAACGTTCAAGTGACTTTAAGATCTGGGAAGCACGCATTAACTATTGCTCGGAGGGAGGGGGAGTGGGAAAAAACCGGTGAACAGGAGGACTACATTGGAAATATAAGAGACTTTACTCCAAAGTTGTCAAAACCAAAGATTATTTTCAGGCGGGGGGATATTTGGCTGTCTGAAACCTTGACAATTTTATATAATTGCTGTGGAACGAATGGCTTTTTCTTCTAAAGATTAAGTATACTATTGTTAATACACAAGGACTCTCCAAAATTAGTAAGAGCTCAAGCCACAAGGGCCCATTACCACTAAAATATTAAGGCGATTGACTTCTCCGCCTTTCGAAAAATTAAAAACACCAGGAAAACATTCGAAGCCCTCCTTTGAGACTTAAAAACTCCAAATACAAAACAATGAAAGCGATCAGTCATTTTAACTAGAATGTGTGCAATGAAGAAGAGTGCGACTTTAATGAGCCAATCATGAAGCTAGGCGGGGACTGCGAAGAGAAGATACAGGCGTTTCTTTATCTGGGATAAAACGTTGGTAATAAGATTTGGTATATTCCATCATGATATCCTGAGTTGCTTCTGGTAAAGTGCCAACACAGCGGGCTGGAGAGCCAGCATAGATGCAAAAGGCAGGAACTACGGTTTCAGGAGGAAGCACAGAATCATCAGCAATCAAGCAACAATCTTTTAGGACACTTCGACGACCCTAGAAAAAGTTGAAATATTATTAAAGAGACACAAACGTCTTTATACATACACACACACACACACACGTGAGTGTGTGAATAAAAGAGAGAGAGACAGAGAGAGAGAGAGAAAGAGAGAAAGAGAGAGAGAGAGAGAGAGAGAGAGAGAGAGAGAGAGAGAGAGAGAGAGAGAGAGAGAGAGAGAGAGAGAGAGAGAGAGAGAGAGAGAGAGAGAGAAAGAAAGAGATAAAGAGAGAGAGAGAGAGAGAGAGAGAGAGAGAGAGAGAGAGAGAGAGAGAGAGAGAGAGAGAGAGAGAGAGAGAGAGAGAGAGAGAGAGAGAGAGAGAGAGAGAGAGAGATGAAAGCACAGCTTCAATTACAGCATTATATTGAAACTCCTTTTCTTACAGTTCCGGTTACTATGCGAACGGGTTGCTCGTTACTTAAAGATTAGCATGATGAAATGTTTTTCAATTTCGCTTAAATTAACGAAGAAACTTTGATAGGACTTACAATAACACAGTTTTTTCCAACATGTACGTATGAGCCAACTGAAGCAGCATTGATGACTGATCCATCCCCAATGAAAGTATGCTCTCCAATATGTAAAGGGAAAAAAGCAACCCTGAAATAAAATATCGACAGATTCACCAATACCGATAGAAATACAAGTGGGGCAGAACACTTTCATAATAATTCCCTGATATTATTAATTTACTACATAGTTTATTATAATTTCAAGCGAATTAATTTGAAAAGAACAAAATGTGGATGAAAATTAGTTATGGCATTCTTCCATAACTTGAATTAAATTTAGTGCAACACAATTTGTATCGAGTTTTTTAAGGGTTTTAGCTGGTCTGCGAAACCGCTTGATATAATTAAAAAAAAACTCTTCAAAATATATTTTATGATTAGAAAAGCGTAAATACCATTTCGGCTTTTTGGACGGTTTGAGGTTGGTGACAACTATTACTACTATAAACAACTCACTGCAGCACCAATCGGCCTACGGCCAAGACAGCTGCATATAGTCCTCTTTCACAAAAACCAATCCAAAGCTTCACTCTTTACCCCATACAATGAAGTGCCAATTTCATTCAAACCAATGAACTTGGGCTTATATAGGCATATTAGCCTCCTCTGCTGCATTGAGAAAGTTTATAAAAGCGTTTCTAATCATACACTTTACAAGTACCTGGAGTCAAATGACCTTATTAGCGACCGCCAATTTGGATGCCACTGGAAACGTTCAACGCTTGACTGCTTAATGGCCCAACAACAGGAGTGGATCGAAATTCTAGCAAAAGAATACAATATTAGGTTAATGTCCTTCAATTGCTATAGCTTTTAACAGAGTATAGCATGTGGCCTATTAAAGAAACTTCAGACGTATGGGGTCAGAGAACGTCTGTTAAAAGTGACTGAGAGCTCTCTTTCCAATCCTTCACTGCGAGTTGTTCTTGACGGGTTCTCTTTCTTCGAATATCCACTAAAGGTGGGCGTACCCCAGAGTATTCTATTGGACCTATGCTTTTCGTTCTTTACCTAAATGACATAGGAGACAACCTTACGAGCCCTCTGCATCATTTTACCAATGACACCACGACACCTTTAGTCATCCTGAAACACGAAGACCCACTCCATGTCTCCCTGTCCCTACAGACCGATATTTAAGAAATTGGAAAGTGGTTCGGGGCCTGGATAGTCAGTTTTAATACATCGAAAACAAAGGAGCTGATAATCTCCCTAACAAAAGTACTATGAATACACCCTAACTTCATCTTCAAGAATAAAGCTATAGAGAAAGTTGACAAGCTTCGTCTCCTTGGAATCCAATTGTCCACAGATATCTCTTGGAAAACCCACCACGATCAGGAGAGAACCTCCTGCATAAGAAAGCTGGGGATCACCCTTCACTGCCAAACCCTTTTAACACTCAGCTGAATCATCCCACTTTACAAGTCTTGCACAAGACCCATAGTCGTGTATGAATGGCTAAAACATGGCGATGCTCCTAAACGTTGTTGGCAGCAATTCAAAAGATGAAGAATAGGGCTTATGGGACACGCTCAGTCACTCCCCAAGACTCTCTCCAGTCTGTGAGTGAGGGGTTTGATGTAGCGTCAATGGCTGTTTTCTACAAGTATATAAATTTACCTCCTCTTCTAGAGCTTTTTCATATTGTGTCCCCTATTGTCCAACCGACAAGACAGACATAAAGGCACAGAGCTCGGTCCAATTATCTTGAGGTTGGAATGCCGAGAACATATTACTTAAAGAACATCTTTATTCAACATTGCACATCAATTTGAAATGATCCTCCGGGGGACGTTATCCCTAAAAATTTCTCTTTTGACTTTTTCAAAGGATGGTTCAGCTGTCATTTAAAACCTCTATAAAACACTAGGAGCAAATCAGATATTTAATTACACCTGCTGCAGCGAATTTCGGAAAAAAAATTCTTCCCACCTCTTCCCACCACATTCGGGGACGACATGTTTTATGCGGCAAAAATAAACGATCTTTGGCAATCTATAATCCTTCATCCGTAAGAAGATGGCCTAGCCACCTTTTTCTAGTCGTTTCTAGTTTGTCCATATTGTTGATAATATTTTACGTTCGCCTGAGCTTTAATTTCTTCATTCATAGTAATTTCTGTTGGTTTTAAGATTATATATTATATAGGAAAATTTATGCTTGTTTTAAGATTCAAATTGAATTTTTTTTACTTTTATGGAAAGAAGACACTTGATTGAATTAATTTAAGTATGCTTCTTTTATTAGCAAACTGTGTTTACTTTTCTATCGTAACCTTGTATCTGTGATCAATAAGATCAGATATCGTTGGAAACCCATTCTGATCAAAACAAGAAGCTATCTTCACAGGAAGGACGCTGCGTCCTGAGGGTTGATTTGTCTAAATCAGGACCTACTTGATAACTCTAGTGCCGGAGCATATGGCTGGCACATTCTAAGGTGGGCCTTTGCAATTTTAGTAGGCAAGCTGAAATAGAATTATGAACTAGCCTACCCGGCGACAGCTGAAACAAGACAGTCCCTATTTGATAGAGGTTGAGTACACATCGGTTTGACGGTCAGCGTTGGATTTGCTTACATTGCCAGGTTAGGACAAGTTGATACTAAATAATAAGTAATATAACCATAAAACGATGAGTTATGTACAATCAGTCTTTGTGACAGTTGAATTTACTGAGTTAGCTAAGAAAAAAATAAGCCTTAGTGGCAACAAAGAATTATGAGAAGGCAGAAGCGCCTTCTATGGCGGCTAAGAAATTTTCAATTTTGTTTTGAAATATATACGCGAATTTTTGAAAGCTGTATATTTTATGGAAAGAAGCCTATATTTTGCCTTGGTGGCAGCTGTAAAAAAGCCTATATTTGCCTCTGTGGCAGTTGAAAAGAAGTCTTCATTTGCCTTTGTGGCAGCTGGAAAAAAGCCTATATTGGTCTTTGTGGTAGTGGAAAAAAGCCTATATTTAGCCTTTGTGGCAGTTGGGAGGCATTTGTAATCCCTTGGATTAGTTGGAAGATGCGTTAGCCTGTGTGGCAATCTTCTTGTATATTATCCCCATATGAGATGGGTACGTTAATTGAACAAAAAAAGAAAAATAAAAAAAGTAGCCGAACAGGGGCCTAAGCCTGCTGTGGCTCTCAGTCAAGAGACAAGTCGTCTTACTGAGAAATTATTGATAACCACATATACGTGTATGTATGTGTTACTGTATATATATGTATGTATGTATATATATGGTTATGTACATACATGTATGTGTGGGTATGTGTACGTATACATATATATATATATATATATATATATATATATATATATATATATATATATATATATATATATATATATATATATATATATATATATATATATATATATATATATATATATATATATATAAAAACGAAGGCGTAATGCCTATAAAAAATAGTTTACTAGGACTGTCCTCACGATAGCCTTGACGGTCTGACAGCATTTCCCCTGGAAATATGGTTACGTTTTTTCGCCTTATACAAAAAAAAAAAAAAAAAAAAAAATTGCGAACTGTGTGAATGATGTTTTCAAGATTTATGTTTTAAATATATATTTAAAATCAATCAAAGGGGAAGACCCGGTAGTTTCAAGACAATAAGATCTGTTTTGTTTTTTCTTGTTTTTTGAGTATATATGTATGTATATATAATGTCGACATATGCCAGCTACATTGGAAAAACACTTTCCTTGGTGATATGCAGATAAGGGCGTTTGCTCCCATTTGAAAGGGAACGTTAATGATATTTTTTTTTTTTTTGTATTTTGATACCTTGGGCAAGTAAAAGGAACTTGTAAATATTATGAGGGGTATTGAGATAGCTAATGTTTTGATATGCCTAAGTTAAGTAATGTCAAAAGAAGCTAAGAATCAACATGACGGTGACTATCAGAAACCTGACAGGTTTTTCCTGAAAGAAGGTCAGATTTCGGTCTATTACAAAATCAAGATTTTACTTTCCCAGGCGTTGAAAATCGAGTTTCATTTCTTAATGAAAAAAAAAAAATATTTGACATTGTGGTGCGGTTTTCGGTGCTTATAGAAAAAATTAATTAATGGAAAGAAAGCCCTCCCCTCGGATTGTTTTCAAGTCACAGAATATTAGGATGGCAAAATAGAATGTGGATGCACAAGTATGTGCTTACATAAAAAAGATTATTGCTCATTTAAAAATAAATGAGATGTTTCGAGGAGATATCTAGAAGAATATGAATGATTGATGTGGAGGGGTAAAAATCGTCGCTCAGGCATGTTTTGTTTCCAGATTGTAAAGAAGAAAAAAAGTGGGTTTGTCTCGTGTGATTAAATCTAGTCGTTGGTTTCGTGGAAGACCAGGGGCGTAAAACGTTGACAGAAGGCTGTTGCCAACAAGAAAACTTGTTATGCATAAGATTGTGAAAAATTACCCGGGTGACGGTCAAGACACCCTCGCGTCGATTCACCTATGTCATATTTCCTCAAAGACAAAGATTATCCAAGTTTAACAGTGATAATCTTGTGAAATGTGTTAATAGCCCTTCTCCATTGCTAAGAATGGAGGGGTTGATAAATCTTTCGTGAGTCTATCGCATTGATGCTATTGAAATTCTGGGAAATGATCAAAAATAATGTTAAAGATATTGTGATGGAAAACAAAAGGTAATAAAAACAAAATAGATAAAATAACTGAACACGTACTTGAAGTGAGGCTATAAGAGAGAGAAAAAAATATACACTAGTTTTCTTTCTGGCCTGATTTCTTATTCTAAGTGAGCTGAAAAAAAAAGAATAAAAAGAAAATGATAAATTTAATCAGATTGAGAGTTAAAATCCTATGAATCTGAGATTTGGACACACTGGAAATCAGAAAGAAATAAGATGAGAAGGAATGACTGGAAGTCAAGACACGGGGGAAAGAAAGTTTTGACTATAGATTAAGCGTTAGCCAAAGTATCTGGGCAAGTTATCACCTTTTTGTTTTGTTTTGCAGAAATGACTTCAATTGATGTGAATGAGAAGAAGTGACTTAATGGCAGAGATTTTTCAGATGCGATAATAAAATTCAAGGAAGGAAAATCGTCTCTTGAATTCAAACCAACAGAGGTAAAAATCCGAGGGAAAAAATTTGAGTCTTGCGATGAGGAGGAATTGTGACAATCTACTGAATGGCTGACGAGCAAGAAAAATCGTCCCTAGTCCTCTTACTCGGAGCTACCGATCTTCAGTCGGTGAAAACATTTTTGTAGCTGCTGTTAGAACTATTAAATCATGCAAGACATGAGCAAGTTATTCAAAATCCAATAGTGGTACCAAATCGGGAAAGTACCCAATCAACTACAGTGCCGAAACCACTTGAGGGAGAGGCCTCGTGCTCAACAAGTTACTTCCAGTCGTCCCAACAAGTAATCAGGCAAATTACAGAATCAATTAAGGAGGAATTAATATCCCAGATAGGGACATCTCCAGTAGAGAGAGCAAGGCGTGAATTGTTTGAACTGGCCAAGTCGAAGTCAGATTTTTCTGGCCCGTTATTCATGTCTCGCTTGAGACACCTCGCCTCTGTAGCCACCTCAACCGGTGACCCTGAAGGGGAAAAGTATCAGGCGGCGTACGAACAGTTTTACCGTATGTAAGTTTTCCCCAGCATGAGCTAGTTCATAGCATAATTAATGTGATCGGCACGTCTACGAAGAAAGCGACTTTCGGGGAATTGCGGAGACTGCTTAAGAGTAAATTAAAACTTGACACAAAAAAACAGCCGTTTGACAAGTGTCAAGAGGTTCAAGTGACAATTCCCTCTAAATACACCTTATGCCCATCGTATAATCCTTATGGATCTTCGAACACCCCCCCCCCCAGAGATACAGGAGGGGTCGTGGGGATAGAGGTGGCAAAAGATGCTACAACTGTGGTTCAGGTTCACATTTGGTGGCCGACTGTTTCGTGGGAAAAACCACGCCAAAAAATGAGGAGTAAAGTTTCTTTCTAAACCAGTCTTATGTTGGTCTTGTATATTTGAATGTTTGATGGGCACAATTAAAACAGTGAAACAGTTTTTATATTCGTTAATTCGTTACTACCATTATCTTTTTTTTCCTTTTTACCCCATATATTCTCTTATATTTAGTTCCATTTTCCCTACTGAGCCCTGTAGTTACGGAAATACGTATGGAAATGTGTAGATGTGCGTAGGCGTACTACAGAAACACGGTGCCATTGGAGACGTGAATTCCAGCGTGGGTATGGCAATATTTGGGTGAGTCATGGACATCACGGGCACCCTTCGGCGGACTATGCCTTAAAGCGTATCTTAAAAAAAAAAGCATGTGAATGACTTCACATTCAGCTGCATTTGTACAAAAAAAATAAAAAAAAAATGCAACATTCCAAGTTACTGTCACCTTAAGTTTCCTCAGGGTAATATTGGTAAAAGTTTGAATAACAAAGTGACTACGGCGAGGAAACTATTAGGTTTTAAGAATGGCTAGGTAGGAATTGGCCCAAAAATTTATTTGGAACCACTGCATAGAGGAAGAGGACCTTTCAGAAAGATTAAAATCATTAGTAGTTTTGCTTATATGTAAAACGTCTGAAAGGTAAATATTGTTAGATTCCAAATTGTGGACCAGAGACATGGGCAGATGCACAAGGGAGTCTGGTTGAAACCCCTGTCCACCCTCATGCAAGCCATTTTATGAGTTTTGATCATTGGGATCAAAGAAAGGAGTATGTAATCTTAGACACTCGACGTTTTATCGCCGGAAATTTAGTGAATCACATATCGCATTGGAAAGAAGTCTCACAAGTGATAGGGTTCACACATTCAGAAGAAATTTTAGGTTGGATCACTAATGGAGTTGACTTAGAAACTTACTTTGTTCCGTATAAGGGTGTCTATAGAGGGAATTTCTATGATTCAGTTGTACCAGTTCCAGCAGAATTTCCTAATTCAAAATCAGTGGACCTGTTTCACGATTTGTTAAAACACTGTTATAACACGGATTCGTGATGGATCGGTGCTGCCATGGGGAAAGGTAGGATATTGTGACCCTCCAAAACTGGTAATGGGACTTACTATAGAGCCAGAGAAACCTAGGCTATGTCACGATGAAACGTTTTTGAATTTATGGATAAAAGGTCTCCCATTTTCGTTAGACACATTGTTGGATATACAACCATATTTAAATGTGGACGGTGAAGTTTTTTTGGTAGATGAACATAGTGCTTATGACCACAATTTTGTCAGGCCAACTAGCAGAACGTACCTTGGATTTAAACATTCTGGCGTACACGAGACGACGAAGAAGACTGGTATTTTGTTTGGACTGTGTTGACTTTTGGCTCTAGGTTATCTCCATATGTTTATGCGCGAATTTCGGAAATACCAACCCTTATTTACAGGAAAGCGGGGGGATGGGGATGGAAGTATTATGATGACGGGTTTCATTACATTCTACCTGGCCCCGATTCTCACTCTGAGAACGACACCTTATATTCGTAATATCGTTGGCGAGAAAATTAAGATTTCTTATATCAAATAAATCGAAATTACATTCATCCTCAAAAGTGAAACATTTGGGCGTGTTTATTGTCTTTAAAAGCGGCTCTTTTATAATACCAGAGGAAAGGTGGAGAAATTTGAAACTTTCAGGATTGAGCTCCTTGGTAAACCTTATTTAAAGGTTAAAGACTTGCAGAGGTTTATAGGAAAGGTAGTAAGCTTCCCCTACCTTCCCTCACGCACGTCTTTTTATAAAATCATGTTCCTCGTGTTTGGGAGGCTGGGAAAGAAAAAAGATACCCGGAGGAAAAATACCAGAAAATGTGATTGAAGAGATAAGATTTTGGGGATGTTTGGAAATAAATGGAACTTGAACTTGTTTAAAAGCTTCACCAAGGGTTTTCCCTTGGAAGATTACAGCCCACAAAGAGTTGGTGATTTTTACGGATGCGAGCAACTACAAATGATCATGCTCGTTTAGGTCACCCGAGAATAAAGTTCTGGAGTTTTCTGATTACTTTGCACCTTCTGATTTAACTTCACCTATACATGTAAAAGAGGCAAAAGCTGTCTTAAACGCCATCCTAGCTGTTTCAGAACTGGTCAGAGATTCCCGGGAGATAGCTAAGGTGGATAACAAAGCGGTTGTTGATAGCTGGACCTTGTCCGGGGTTGTTGCTGGGGATCTTAACAACATATTGAAGGAACTGTTCCTATCAGTTGTAAAATTGAACATATGGTTGAATATGATTTATGTACCCTCGAGTTTGAATCTTGCAGATGCGCCTTCAAGATCGACTGAGAAACAACACTGTATGCTTAGTGGCTGGGCATGGTCAAAAGCGCAAAAAGCCTTTGGTGAAGGGAGGGGGCACACATTTGATTTAACGGTATTGCAATCGAATGTTCAGCATGATCTTCAAGGGGTTCCATTGCCTTTCTATTCGCCATATCCGCAACCTGGCGCAGTTGGAATTGATTTCTTTACCCATAAATTGTCTCCACTGGATGTTTTCTCCCCATTCTGTATGATCCCACATGTTCTACATCATTTGTTAAAGAAGCACCATGGTGGCCCATCATAAAAACATATGCCAGAGATTTCTTGCCCTTAGGGAAAAAGGGAGATAAGAAGGTTTTGGGTTTTCCTTCGAAGAAGGGATATCTCAAAAATAATAAAGGTCTGATAAGTGATCTAGTAGCAGTAAGAGTCAAATTTTAAAATATTAGAGCACATGCAAGTCTATTATGTATTTGTATTTGATGAAAAATGATGATTTTGATAAATAAAAATTGTTCAAAATCTAAAATGCTTCGATTTTGATTGCAGATTCATACTCAACATAATCTTATAAGATAGGAAACCAGGCGAAAAGAATTGGTTGATCTGCTCCGGACCTCACCCTATGGGAAACGGAAATCAAGATTGCAGGAGGATTTAGAGCACTTTTTGAAGGGTCTTGATAAAACGCTTTCAAACTGTTTACCTAGAAATATTGTTTTCTTTTTGATATCGAGAGAAGAAAAGGGAAGAACTATTTTACATAGTTTTGAGTTCCCAAATTTAGCGACCCGTCAATCAGATTGAGGATGTAAAAGGACCCTGGCAACAAGGACAGTCGTTTCCCTTATCGGACAAATCACTGCAATTTTCAATGCTGTGGGCCGCACCAAAACCTGGTCAGAGGAATCAGGCTCAGGGAATCCAGCCAAACCTTACGAGTGAGGACGCTCTTAGCGGCTATCAGGGCACAACAGGCTCAACATGCAGTTACTCCAAAACAAGCCATACCTTTTCAAATTTGGAAACTGGTAATGCTGGCAATACATCTGTGGTCTCACCCGTGCTGCTTAAAACAAAGGGTGATTATTCAGGTGCCTTAGAATGTTTATGAAATAGAGCCTTCTTTATTATACAGTTCTTTCGAGGAGATAGAGCCTCAGATTTAGCTCTAACTAAAAGTAAAGAGATCCTTGTCTTCCCGGATAAAGAGGTCTGTTTTTTAACCATACGTTTGGGAAAACCCTGAGGCAGGTAAATTCTAATACCTTTGCTCTTTTCCGGACGCATGATGAAAAATGTTTCCCGGTTCAAGCTTTCCAAGACTACCTTAGTTTTGCACCGGAATGTGGCTTATTGCCCTTATACGGGTTCCTGTTTAGGACAATCAGAGGCGATGCCTTCATAAATAATCCCATCGATTATGCAACCATTTATAGGTCCCTGAAGATTACGTTAACGGAGATTGGGCTATCGGCTGGAGAGACACCGCACAGTCTTTAAGCTGGTGGAGCAATAACGCTCTCCGCAGGAGGAGTTGGAATTGAAGAAGTAATGGCGACAGTTGGATGGAGAACAAAAGGTACCGAAAAATACTACTTAGCATGGAAAAAAAGTAATGTTGAACGAGAACAGAGACACTTTGAAGAATTTGAAGAAATCAGCTAGGGTCTATGATGACCTTGATAGGATGGTGAAAGATAGATTACTATCCTACCCGGCGACAGCTGAAACAAGACAGTCCCTATTTGATAGAGGACAGAGGGAGCAGGGGTGTAAGGAGGCTATCCCTAAACATATTATGGAAGTGAAAAAAAAGAAAAAAAAGGGATGCAAAACGGAAAGAAGTTATTGACAAAGAGAATCGAGAATCGGCATGGATAAAAGCTCTCAGTAGACTCAACCAGTATTCTTTTGGGGTACCTGACGGTGCTCTTCTTGCCCAATCTTATCAAGTTGTGAAAGCTGGGAGCTGAGTAGGATGGTGAAAGATAGATTACTATCAATTAGAGACAACGCAATTAATATTGGCGAAGTTGGAAAGAGTGGAAGAAATTTTTAAATCTATTGATCCCATCTCTCTCAAAGTTGATAATTTATTGAAAGATTTCCAAAGTCTGGCTACAAGTCTTTCTGGTCAAATTAGTGAGGTACGTTCTGCAGTAGGCGTTAATGCAAAACAAATCGAGAACACTAGCAAGGAACTAGCGTCTAGCCTAGCAAGAATGGAAAGAACAGAAAAAGAGCAGAAAAGGTGCAATGTATTCCTATATAATTGTTCTCCGACTGTAAGAGGAAGATATCTAAAAGAAGATCTTATTTCGTGTTTTACCCGTGTGGTGCCCCATTTAAGTATAATCGAACACGATATTATTCACGCATTTCGTTTACCATCACGAAAAAGCGTCTGACCTATTGTGATCAGATTCCTATCTATAGATATCAAATTCGCAATCCTAAAATCATTTCAGAATTTTCAAAGATATGACCTTACTGTAGCTCCCGATTATTCAGCTGGTGAACGGCTCGCCCGAGGGAAGCTTATACCAGTTATGATACAAGCGAAAGAAGAAGGTCAGTCAAACGTTAAGTTGAGGGGTGTGAGACTTTTTCTTAGAAATCGTTTATTTGTGTACGATAATATAAACTACGAAGTGAAAGAAATAAAAAAAAATAAGGAACTATAGTCCGTGAGTCAGGGAATTTGGAGGAGAGTAGAAGTGGTGTTGAAATGAATCAATATCATCCCAGGAATCAGATTCTACCATCACACCTAAAACCACGATGAAAAGAAGTTGTGAGATGGTGGTGAGCCCAAATGACCAGGATAGTCAACCTAGTGCAGCATATATAAACAGAATAGTGGGGGAGTTAAAAGGAGAGTTGGTATTCGTGGGGGTTATGATGACAGGGGACGGATGGGTGGCCGTCGTGCGTTGCAGTTTAGTGACCGGGGCCCGGATCTTAGATAGTATTCTGTTGATCGAAGTTTCTCTGGTGGACATTTTGAGGGATTTCAGTGCTAAAAATAGTCAATAGCGGGAGCTGGCCCATCTGCAAAGTATTACGTGCATTAAGTTGTTGCAGTGGAATATCCAAGGTCATAATGATGATAAGATGAATGATTTATTCAGGCTAGATGATTATGATGTTATCAGCTTAGTTGAGACATGGCAGAAGGTGCCAATATTTAGAAAAGGTTTTTATAGTTTCCATGTTTCAAGAAAGAGAAGTAAGAATAATTGAAGTTATGGTGGTTACACTGTTGATTAGGAAAAATATATTTAGAGCATGTAATAGGTTAAAATCGCAATCAGAGAATGTGATTTGGTTGAAGATTATTATAGGAATTGTTAAGTTTATGATTTGTGCGGTGTATATCCCTTCAGAATCAAGTAGCTTTAGTTGGCAGGAGGATATGTGGGACATGTTGTATTCAGAGACGTTTAAGTATAAGAGGTTGTATAAAAATTACAAGTGTATATTTTTAGGTGACTTCAATGCATACACAATCGAGATTTTGGAGAAGTGGATTGATCCTTTGCGGGCTGAGGAAGAGGATGATGGTATGAATGATAAAAACATGCAAGAGGATTTGAAGATGTATGGAAAAAGGACAAGTAAGGACCGGTTGCGCAGAAAAAATAATTGGGGAATTAAACCTTTAGATTTTTGTGGAATTGAGAAGTTAGTAATTTGAAACGGGAGGGTGGGAAAAGATAGAGAAAGGGGGATTTTTTTTTGGGGGGGGGGGGGGTTGGTAGTCCCAGTGTTATTGATTATATTTTAGTTGATGTAAGCCTTTGATCGGCATATGGGGACTTTGGAGTTTTGGGAGTTGTGGGGTCTGACCATTGGCCTAATGTAGCAGATATATGGGTTGATAGGGCTATAAATAGAAATGACGGGAATATTTCTGTTAGTAATAGATCTTATTTCATTAAGAAAAAAATGAGGTTGATAACATTGGCGAGGATAAGGTGGTTAAATGGCTAGGAGAGAGTGTAGTTGAGAGGAATTTGGAGGTAGCCCAAAGAATCATAGAGAATGGCCAAGTGGGAGTAAGGACCCACTTGGATAAGGATCAGGCGGGTTTTAGAGATTGCTTTGGGACGACTAATCATATATTTAGTCTGCCGGCTTTAGTTAATAAATATACCAGCGCTAAAAAGGAAGGTTTTACACGACAGTTATAAATAGTAAAGGAGCTTTCGATAATGATTGGAGGTTTTTATTAATGGAACGTTTGTTAGAGATAGGTCTCCTGATCCCATTTGTGTTAGTTTTAGTTTAAATGTATAGGTTTACTAGAGTAGTTGTGGGAGCTGGTAGACAAGTTTCAAGGGTAGTTAGAGGATATAAAGGTGTTAAACTGGGTTGCACATTGTCTCCTAAATTATTCGCCCTATTTATAAATTCTGTTGTGGCGTTTATGGAAAAGAAGGAGGCGCCGATGGTGAGTTTAAATATTGTTTCCATTTGCATGATGTTGTTCGCAGATGACATTGTTTGGTTGCCGATTCACAAAGGAACATTCAGAAATTACTTGATATTTTAGAGGATTATTTGGATACGAAAAAGTTAGAACTTATGTGAATAAAACCGTAGCGTTAGTATTCCGTAAATGTGATAGACTTGAAGAGGATTTTAAAATTAGTTTTAAGGGTAGAAGGGTTAGATTAGTGGAGGAATGGTCATATTTAGGTGTTACGTTTAAGGCGAAAGGAAATTTATTTAGTAGCCATATAGAAAGTAGGACCAAAAAAGGTAAGACATGTTAAAATATGGTATTAAGAAGTCAGCTTAGAGATATTAAAAAGATCCAAGTAATTAAAGAGGTTTTCAGGGCTAAAATCTTAGGCGTAATGCACTAGCCTATGGTTCTAAGGTTTGGGGGTATGTGAAGGGAGATAGGCTAGAAACAGTTTAATTAGGATATTATAAGAGGTGGCTAGGGATAAGTAAGAATACAAATAGTTTAGTACTTAGAGGTGATTTAGGTTTGTTTTCTTTAAGAAGTCGTAGGCTAATTAACATGGTTAGGCTTTGGGAAAAATTTGTAGTGATGAAGGTGCGTAGAAGGTGTAGAAGGTGATCAAGGTGTAGTGGTGCGGGTGATGAAGGCGGCTTATTTAGAAATGTTGAAGGGCAGTTCAGGTAGGGGGTGGCCGTACCAAATTAAGAGTTTATTAGATCAGTCTGGGCTAAGCCATATGCGGCGGGGATGGTTTAGGGCTCGGGGATATGGGGGACCAAGTAAGTAGATTAGTTGAAAGGATTTTACAGAATCAAGAAATATAGGCATGGCAGTTACAGCGTTCGCTTTCGAATTCACTGGGGCTTTATTGTCGGTCGAAGGAGATTTGGGGTGAAGTTTTATTTTTTAAGGTGGGTTTGAATAAAAATGAAATAAAGTTATTAATTGAACTGAGGGCTGATAGTTTGGCACTGGGCCAAAGAAATAAGTTTATCGGGAGGGAAAGGTCAAAAGCTGGTCCTTATTTTGGTCCTATGTGTGGATGTTTAGACGAGAGCGTTTATCACTTGATGGGTGAACGTGAGGAGCTGAGTGATTGGAGACGTGAAGTGTTTGGTAGGGGGGATTATGATTTTGAGTGGTTGGAGAGAGTGTGTACGGGTGAGTGTTTTATAGGTATCAGAAGCTTGGCACGGTTCCTTCGTCTCGCGATGAATCATAGGAGTACACTTCTGTAGGATAAGGTTAGGATTTGTGCAATTTCTTTGTTTATATTTTTTCCATTGCCTATGGGCTTTTAGCGCAAATAAATTATATTCTATTCTATACTTCATAGTTCTAGTCTATTTTTTTAAATCCATTTTCTAATAAACATTATATACTTATAATCTATCTGTAATTTTTACTCCTCTTCTATAATCTGTACTTCATACTCCTAATCTATTTATTAAACTTCCCTTCTAATAAACATTCTATACTCCTCATCTGTAATTTTTGTATTATCTATAACTGTACTTTATGCTCAATACTTCCTACTTCTAATCAGTTGTCTAATATTCACATTCTAAAAACCACTCCAAACTTCTAACCTATCTATGTTCTATTTTTTCTACTTGACAAGCCATACTTCATGCTTCTAATCTATTTTAATATTCACCTTCTCATTAAAATTCTATACTTCTGATCGATTTTTTAATATCCATCTTCTAATAAACACTGTATACATCTAATCTATAATCCATATATAATCTATGCTTCTACCTTATAATCTATACTCCATACTTCTATAGAATCCATCTTCTAATAAACAAACTGAAAAATCCATGGGCTTGAATTGTGGTCGAAATAGTAGCACAAGTAGGTGGGGCCCTCAACTATGCCTACAGCGATGACATGGTCCCCACATCCCCTGTAACATTGACTGTAAGTTGTGTAGTTTGTCCATTGTTTACATGTAGGTTTGGTTTTAAGGACAGATTTGTATTTTTGATTCTGGGTCTCCACAAAGGGATAGGGTATTAAGGCAAAACTTTCAGGAAATGTTGAGGGAGATATTTATCCAACAAAATTTTAAGATAGTCGTTTTTCATAATAGTCAAATTTCCAGTAACTATGCCTCCAGGGATGACATGACTCTACAATCCTTGAGGCAAGGGTTGTAAATTAAGCATTTTACCCATTGTTTAAAAAAAGGATTTATTACTGGGAAACGGGAGAATGCTTGATCCCGGATGGATCTGAAAAGGCTCAATATATTAAGGTTAAACTTCATGGAATGTCTAGGAGAATGTCGACCCTTTATCTTGTCATCTTACCTTACCTTGAATTGCTTGTTCCTTAAATTTTCAGAAAGTATTCTTTCAAGCTTAGGTTTACTCAAAAGGCAGAATTTTCTTCGTTTCTTTTCGGAAAATCATTCATTTGTTTCTGAGGTAGATTTATAATTTAGCTACTCTGACTACTGGTAACTTTATGCTTATCAGTAAGTCATCATCTCTTAGAGTATAAAAACGATTAGAGAAAGAAAAAAGCAGCGATCGTACAATAATGATATATTATTTGAAAGCCAAATTACATCTTTCATTGACTTCGAAAGCAGTTGTCAACATTAGACAGCCCAAAAAAATTCAAACCGGTTAAAAGATGATATATTACCCTTTCGCAAATTTTTTAAATGGTGGTCTCAGGACAACCCTTCTTTTAATTATGCAATAATGCCCGGTCCTGATATTAGCCAAGTCTCCTCTGATTATACTTTCAGCTTCAACAATGTTCTTACCGTTGAGTACAATGTTCTGAGAGCCACACAGTACAGATTGTCGGCAGACTTTGTTTCCAGTATGCTAAAAAAAGGGCATTTCAATTACTATTTATAAGAAAACAACTGATACAGCTAATTTCAAACCTAGAAAGATGGAGCGTTTTATTGGAGCGTGGTTGACATAAATGAGCAAGCCATAAGCTACTGTGAAAAACATTTTTACGGCAAATATTAACATTTGTGCGCCAAAACCGAGCAATTGGACAGCTTAACTAAGTATATAAGAACTTCGATTGAGATTTAGCTCTTTTCACCTGCATTTGGAGTATCTTATTATCAGGCATTCAATTCTGTTGAGTTAAAATTCTAGAAACATGAGTTTCAGAGTAACAAATGCTAATAAGAGCATCAAGCAAAAAAAAATTTGATCCAAAGCTTCTGTTTCTTCTTCTTCACTAGGTATGAGGTCCATGAAAGCCAAGGGCAAGTTTTTTCACCTCTTAATTGCACTGGCTAGAATATTGGGATATGACTATGAACAATTAAAATAGGAGTCCAGGTGCCATATGCTTAAAGTAACATGAGAATCACTAGTATATATGGTTCTTCTTTAGTATCTCAATCTCAATTTCTCAAGATGACAAGGGAGGCAAGAATTCAAAATTTCCCTGAACAAATTGGGTGTCTTAGCAATGGAGCACTGACACTCAAGGGCAATGGTTTACTGACAAGGGGGCTGAAATTCAAACAGCTAGTGCTGGATTATTTTATGAGCTGAAAAGAAAGTGTGACAACGTTGAAAATTACATAAACCCATTTAAATAAGACGGTATAAGGGGCAAGAGCCCCGGATTTTAGCCTGAAATATAAAACTGTATCATGTCTTGGGCTGGAGAGCGATGACATCTGTTTGCTTTGGCTAGATTGGGCATTACACAGGCGACCTTGGCTGCTTGAAGATCTGCTGTTTCATAATATTTAACCCATTTATGGCTTGGATCATGCTGGAAATATATTCAATTACCCCTGTGCCTGATATTACAACTGATATTACTAAATCAGCTTAGCTGTTCGTATGTCAAGTACGCTTATAAAAAAAGCATGGAAGAAGAATTGTTATTTTGTCGTCTTATGAAAGACCATACTACAGAGATAGACATGTATTGTAAAGCTGACGAAATTTTTAAAACTGAAGGTTCAGAATAGAAAAATTGCTGAGGAATATGCACAGATGGTGCAAAAGTGATGAGGGGCAGAAATACTACTTTTAAATCATTTTTTTTTTTTTCAAGTTGCTAATTATGATCATACGACTTTTACTTACTACCTTATTCACCAAGAGGCCGTTGCAGCCAAAAAAAAAAAAAAAATAAAATAAAGAAGATTATCGTAGCAAAAAGAAGATTATCGTTATTAAAGAAGGAAATCGAAATATTTTTAACCAAACAAAATGTGAACTTGCAGCTTTTTTTTTAAATGACTTATGGCTATCCAAGCTGCATTATTTCTCAGGTATTATTGCAAAATTTAACAATTGTCAACTTGTCTCTTGAGGGAAAAAATTGAAAAACATTTATTTCGAATGATAGAATTGAAAGTCTTATAAAAAAGATCAACATTTCGAAAAGTAGGCTAGAAAAAAATACGTTCACATTGCTTTTCAGTGTCGAAAATTTCATAATCGAGAGGAATTATTGTAAAACTATTATTGCAAAAATTCCTGTAGGTCACTTAAAAGCACTAGAACACAGTTCTATATATATGTTATATTAAATATTGATTTCAAAAAGCTAGTTTGGATTCAAAAGTCGTTTTGAATTGGCTTAAATGAGATTGATCACCTGCTACTTAAAGCTGAAGAGGAATTTACAGAGCTTTCAAGTGACTCAAACTTAAAACTACAATTTCCAAAAAAAGTCCTTGACTAAATTCTGGATAGAAACTAGAACTGAATTTCTCACAATCGGTTATATGGCATTAAATGTTCTTCTGCCATTCGATACAGCATATTTATGTAAAGTTAGTTTCTCAGATTTAACACATATTAAAACTTAATATCGTTAATCGCTAAAGAAAATGTTGAAGAGGTCTTACATCCAGCAGTATCAAACATTCCACGAAGATATAATTTGTTATGCAATAAAAACAGACACATCCATCTGATTACATATTTTCCTTTAATTTCAATTTAATACTTACCACTCAACGACTGCGTTCGAATATATACAAGTGAACTAAGATGGTCAAAATTCCCTTTTTTATGTAACAAAAAGACAAAGAATATGGCACTGGAGGTTACGGTCCCTACCAGCGGTGATGATCTCCATTTCATGGCCCTTCATCCAGAAAATGCAATAGGGGACTGGAGCCATCTATCCTGCGCTTCCGTGCACCCTTCCTTTTTACCTTCTCCAGATTTTTTCATGTGCCCATTCAAAGCTGGGTCAACTCTGACTAGGCTTACAGAGCCATGCCACAGTCCCCCGTTCCAAACAAAACAACCATCAATACCAGGACCCAAACCCTAGTCCTCACAGACAAAGCTTTTCAATTTTTTTTTTTTATTGCAAAATACAATTTTGATGAAAAATAGGGCATATCCTTTTTGTAACTATAATAAATACAATTTTACAACTTTTTGTGCAATTTTTGAATTTAAATTTTTGTATGTTTCAATAAAAAAATACTAAAAGTATACATTTTCATATGTATGTGCATATTGTTACCTAATAAACAAGTCATAAAAAATATTTATTTATCTTCCTTTTATATTTAAATGGGGTCGCCTGGAAACTCACAGTCATAAATGTGGTTGGGAATGAAAAAGGTTTAAGAAGCGCTGCTGTAGAAGAACAAGACAAAACACAAAACTATGAAGGAGAACATATGAGAACCGAGTTATTGCGCGACAAACTTCGCAGCCATAAGGACCCTGAATGCTGCAAGTACAAGAGACATTTGCTAATTGATTGATGACAGGTCTATATAATCGGAGGACAGAAAGGAGGGTTGATGAGAAACAGCTAAAAATGGATGTGTTTAGCCTTTCCGATAAATGTCAAATTGTGTGGGAACTGCTGTATAAAATTTGAAAAGATGTATGTGGAAATAATGAATAGCAGATCAAAGGGGAAAGAATAAAAGCTTATTTGTTTTGAAGGGAAGTCCTTTGTCATGTTCTATTGGGTGATCAGACCAGAGACACCAACGGCTTTTTCATCTTTTGATGGGATTTCTTTCTATAATCCTATTATTACTCTTGCCAATTTTCTGTTTTTCAACCAATACCTGTCCTAGAACCCCAGATTAATGGTTTAAAGGAACTGTAACATAGTAAATAACACAAATACATGCACTAACAGTCTAATACAAGCACAACAGCAGATACCATCCATGACAGTTCAACCTCAAGAGAGGCAATTAAGTACTTCAGGGAGTAGTAACATTTGGCATCAGCAGTTGCCAACTGCTTCACCTCTGACCAACCACTATCTATAGTCAACTCTGCTGGGCTACTCTTTAAACCTTGAATATTGGTTTGAACAAGAGGATATTTCTTTTCTTGAAAAGTTTGGCCAACATTCACATTTTTTTAGGTATGTCATTGGAGCACTAAGGTTCTACTGTACACTATTTCAACTTGCAAATATGATAGGATTATTTCATTGGATATTCCCCGTTTGTTTCATTTTTTTCATTCTGAATATTTTCCTAATGAAAACAAAAAATTTCTTACTTTGTTTTTTGCTACTGGTTTCTAGACACATTCAACAGCTATCTGGGATTCAATCTTTTTGGTTGAATTATGTCTGTAAAACCTAAATCAGAGACATGTCTACCTCAAACATTTGGAGGGGGGCAGGTTCTATCAGATGGCTTTTCGTTTTTACTAACGTGAATCCAGATTGTGGTAGGCTTTTCACTACAATTTTTAAAGCTAACTGGGTGGAAAGATTTAACTGTGAAATGAAATTTAAAATAGTCAGGGTTTTTTCATATAACTAAAAAATAAATACTTGCAATTAAAAAGAATGACATGACTTACAGTTTGAATATATTCTCCAGCAGGGTATAAAATATCTTGCAATTCCATATTTCAAGATAGTTTCTGAAAAACAAAAATTATTCTTTTAGATATAAGCTTAATGTCTTTTTTGGTTCCAGGTTACAGTTTTCCATTTCAAATAAGATATATCAACTCAACACTTATAATTGGAATACCACATTACAGCAGGGAGGATTCTACTGATTTTTGGATGAAGGTAGAGACCTCATGGCTTTTGATACAAGACTTGTGTTTAACACCTCTTATTTATGAAGACATAGCACTAAACTTATTACCATAGTTACAACAACTATATTGATTTTTTACTTTAGTATCCAGTGTTTTGTAGTTCAAATGCTGCTCTTCAGATAAAAGTGGACTATTTGTATGTATTTGTATTTTAGTTTCAGTAAAACTAATAGGTGATGTAATGTCATTAAAGTACTAGAACCAAGTAAGAATTTATTTATTTCTTTATATTAGGCTAGTTTAGCCTACCATTTCAAGAAACTCTAAAACTATGACATTATATACAAAATATCTGAAACTAGAGAAAAATTAATAAGAATGTGGACATTCTTCTGAAGAGGAACCTAGGCACACAACCTGCCTCCTTGAGGTATTGTTTCTTGTAGTTATTGAAGTATTGGCTGAGCTATTGGGTCAATGTCTTTATTACCAAGTGTGACTTGATCCTGATCTTAGCAGTGTGCAAAGCAGCCTTTTTTCTACTAAATTTGCATACCATACAGATATGTTAACTTTTCATGGAATGAACAGTGAGTCTAGACTTGATTGAACCTTGCTAAGGTACTCAAAATAAATTTCTGAGAATCATTCTGCTCCTATTTTATCTCTTTACTTGTCAGTGCTTATATCACACAATTTAGATTGTTATATTTTAAACCTATTTAATAGCCAAACCTTTATCATTTTAACTATGGTACTGCCCATGAGGGTTTTGGTCTATTGATCTATCTCCAAAGTGAGCTTATAGGTGAGTTTTACATCTCCTTAAAAAAGATACTTCATTGATTTGTTGAGGGAAGTAGAGAACACAATTTACAAAAGATTGAATTCAGCGCAATTTAATTATTTGAGCATCTTTCCACAAATTATTTAACTTGCATAGAATTCTACTTTTACTGGACGATTTCATCCTTATTTGATGCTTAGAAAATTTGTTATAAACAAACAAATGCATGTCTTTTTTTCCTATGGACAAAATTATGATAAAAAGCATTCTTACTTCTTTTTCTGTTTGGCAACTAATAAATAACATATATTTGATAAAAAGTCTCAAAAGTTAATAAGTTAATTATAGCATTCTCTGTTTTCTTATTGACAGACAAAACTATTTTTGTTTACAAAGTATTATACAGGAATTTGCTATAAAAAGCAGAAAAAGTTACACTTCTGCTTTTCCCCTTTGTAAGGTCAAAATGTATTTCAGGATATATTCTTTTTCTGACATTTTTTTCAGATAAAGCAGTAGCCCTTCTAGTACTCCATGGATACAAGGTCCCTCAATCCAAGGCCATATCCAGGGGGGGGGGGGGGGGGGGGTTACCCGGTTCCACCCCCCCCCCCCCGAAATTTTTACCGAGTCGAAAATAAGTCGAAAATTAGTAAAACCTAGGTAAAAATCAGTAAAATTAGTCGAAAACTGAGTCAAAAATTAGTAAACTCCCCCCGCCCCGAAAAAATCCTGGATCCGCCCTTGCCTCAATCTGTTCTTTTTGTGTCCAGATTGTGGTTAATATGTTTTTATTCTGAAGTTTAATGAATTTAGATACAGATTAAATTAAACAATATACATTTCAGATGACAACTATTTGTTTTACCAGGATATTTATAGGCTAAGGGTTAAGATGCAATAATATTCTTTTCTTAATTGATTATTGTTTGGAAAATTGAAAAATACTGAAATATATTGCTTTGCTTCCTTGCTTGTTTTGCTTATGTGCTTTATTTATAGGTACTGGGGTTTCCTTAAACAACTATATTTAAGCATGAAATCTGATGAGAAAATATGTTACAAGGTGCCAGAAGGAGCAGCACAACTGCCCCACAATTGACTGGTCGTCAGCCAATCACAAAACCTCATGCAAGGAATTTCACCAACATGCTGAACTGATGTTTACAGGAAATTTGTCTAGAAAAAGTGGAAGTGTCAAGTGCTCATACTTGTTGATATGGGTTGGAGAAAAGGGGCGAGATATATTCAGCACATTCCAAAGTGTGGAAATAGAAAAGAATAAAGTGGATGTATACCTAAAGAGATTCAGCAAGCATATTGAACCCCTTTCAAAACCCATATATTTTCTTGATTCATTTTTTCACTGAAAGAATCAGAAAGAAGGAGAGACAATTGAATCATATGTGACAGTACTGAAGTTACAGGCCGATTGAGATTTCAGAGACAGCTCAGATGAAATGGTGAGAGATAGATATGTATTTGATGTACAGAGCAACAGCATAAGAGAAAGACTGTTAAGTGGAGGCAGAACACTTAAACTATCAAAAGCTATTGAAACAAGTCAAGCAATTTAAACAGTGGTGGATATCCATGCACAAATGAAAAACAAACCAATAACCAGTGTTTTAAAGCAAGAAGTAGAAGCCATATGCATACAAAAAGTGTTGCAAGATAATGACATTAAGGTGCTATTTCTGTGAGAATGCATACCCTGATGAACACAAATGCCCTGCAGAAGAAACAATTGGTTTCAAATGGCAGAAGCCAAACCTTTTTAAAAAGGTCTGCAAAAGCATACCTGTCAATGAAATTGAAGGCCTTTCAGATGAAAACAAAGGATATAACCAGTACTTCATTGAATCTATTGACTGTAAAATTGATTCAGAGAAAAATCCAATGATAAAACATAACCTACTTGATACCACCAAGACATAAACTTCAAAATTGATACAGGAGCTGATGCAAACATTCTCCCAGCAAGTGAATTTAGATCATTGAAACCAATGCGTACAATGCTTCCCAGTAAGGACATCCTAACAAGCTATTGCAGATGCAGCCTAAAGGTACTGGAATTGCAGAAATAGTGGTTCAGTATATTTACAAAAAACCACAGGTTCATGCATTTCATGTTGTGGAAACCAACAAAGGTCCAATACTTGGAAGACAAACAAGTGAACAAATGAACTTGATACAATTTGTGCTAAGCCTAACATATGATAAGGGCCTTGTTGGGGTTCCATCCCTGTTTCTTTTCTTTACAGATAAATGACCTATTTCCTTTCTGTAATTATATTTGCCTACAAGATAATTTTAATTATAAGCTGAACTCTGGTTGCTAAGCTAGATTCTTTCGCAATAAGTAAGGTTTGAAGTTAAATTCTATTTTGGTTTTGCAGGTCTGGGCCATTGAAAGACAATTATGCAAAAGTAGAATGGATTTTGGATGGTGATTTAGAAGATTGGCCAGGGCCAAGCAAAGGTCAACCCCTATGCAAAGTTTGCTGTACAGAACCAATATTATTTAGTTAGTCTAAATTCAGACCCCGTTTGGGAAGTCTGTCTTTTCAGAGTTGATATAAGTGTGTGATTTCTTTGGAAGATTACAAGTAAGCTATTTTCTACAGCTTTGTAGACTATCTTTTCCAGGAACCCAGACAGGGTAGGAAAAGAGTTGCGCTAAATACCGTCATCATTGAATCGTCAAGGGGGTTCGTTTACCTTCCAAGGAGAAAGCTAAAGATTTTTAGTGATGACCCGAGTTGGGTGTACCCTTGGCCTTAGAGGTTGGCCCTTTACCATTCGATAACGTTATCATACCCTGGGGCAGGGTATATTGTAAACTGGGTATTAACAAACCCTATATTTACAGAACCGTTGTGGTAAGCGCGAGCATCCCATTATAATATTTGGCGCCACCAGGGGATTTCCCCTCCAGTAAGTGGTGACACCCGTATCTTACCACACGAATACTGGTGGCATAAAGAAAGGTACTATCGGTAAACCTGATAGTAAACTATTTCTACATTTTTGAAGAGACAATTTAATTTGGCCTACAAAGTAGCCTATTGTGATTACATATAGAGAAAAAAAGGAAATTAATTAAAAAGATACAGAATTTCGAAGATCTAAATTGGCTGAGGCTAGTTAAACAATAATAAGAAATAAAATTTAGGAATCAATATATCATGCGACCAATTAACGTGTGAGACAAGGGGGGCTGCGCCCCCCACTTAAAATCGGCAAATTAAAACGTAACAATTTTTTGCGAGAGACCGGAAGTTACGTTGGTGAAAGAATTTTCATTTAGACGGAAGAAATATTTTGACGTTAAGTAAACCTTGAAGTAATGGCGGAAAAACGGAAGATTCACACATGGTCAGAAAAGAGACCAGAACTGAAAGAATTGGATATGAATTAAAAAAAAACAACCGCGGTAAACCAAAAATCGTATTCAGACCCACAATTGTATGCAACTCCTGCTGGAAATGTCCTAAGAAAAACACCATCAGATAGAACCATATTTCACTCAGGGGGTGAAATAGACAATTCTGACACGTGTGAAGGGGGAAACTTCAAAACAAAATCAGAAATAGGGCGACCTCCAATATGAACCGTGAAAGATAGATAAGAAAGACAGAATATCAGAATAGCTATAGAACAAAAAGAAGAGACTGATAGAATAGCCAGAGAACAAAAGGAAGAGGCTGACAGAATAGCCAGGGAACAAAAGGAAGAGGCAAATAGACAGGGTAGAAGAGAACTAATGCAAATAATTGCAGGAGAAAATTCCCAGGAGCCTCAAGGATCGTCCATAGAAAATTTAATGCATGCAGTAAACTTTAAACCAATGAAAGAGAATGAAAATGTACATTTGTACCTCAGAATTAAATGGATGGCCGAGAGAAAGTTGGGTGACAACAATACAGCCCCTCCTTAACTACAAAGCACAAATTGCATATAAAGCATTACCAATGCACTACTCAAAAGATTTTGAAAGGGTAAAACAAGCCATTTTTGAAAAGTTTCAACTATCTCCCGAGCACTTCCAAAGAAAGTTTAGAAGCGAAAGTAAACGAGACAACGAAACTTATAAAGAATTTGGGTACAAATTAAAAGATATGTGTTTAAAATGAATTAGAATTAGGAAACTATAGAATGTTAGAAGACCCAGAGGAGATAAAGGAAAAGTTGACAGAAGTGATAGATAAAACAGTAATGGAAGTTTTTAGAACATACCCACAGAGAACTGAAAATATATTTGAAAGAAAAGAATGCAAAAACAAGCCAATGTCAGAAATTGCAAATAGGTGGACCAGAATAAGAGAGGAAGTTGAGGACACAGACATATTTCAATATAGAGAGTATAACAAATATAGGCACTATAACACAGTGCAAGGAGAATGAACTTCCTATAACTGTGGTACTACAGAGTATTTCGCAAGAAATTTCCCCAGTAAATATGACCAAAAGCCACATGAAACGACAGCCTGGGCCATGACCCATAATAAGGGAAAAAATAATGCATTTCCAGAGTTGCATAAAATATATGGAAAATTGAACGGGGAATTAACTGAAATGGCAATTGATTCTTGCAGTGACCAAACCTATGTGCAAACTGACCTAATTAATAAAACGGATATAGACCATGAAAAGAAGATTACAACATTAAGTTATTATGGAGACAAGCATCCATGCCTGTCTGCTTGGGTTAGAATAGAAATTGCAAAGGTCGACAGTACAATCCAAAGAACAACAATAAAAGTAGGCTTAGTACCTACGCTAACAATGGATGTTTTATTAGGAGGAGACTTTGGGGATATCGGATATCTCCTATCGTTAAAAGGAACTTCTTTAACAGTGTGAAAATTACAAAACTACACTAAGACCAAAAAATATACAACATCGTTGACTATAGGGGGAGGGGGGAGGTAAAACAAATTGGGAGACTGAACCCCCCTGTCACAAAATGAAATGGTTGATACTTGTGTTCAAAATACCGACAATCCACAAAAATGAAATGCGGAAGTAAGAAAACCACATAATACTGAAAATAAGACGCGTGAAAATAATTTTTTGGGGAAATTTCCAGAAAATATAAAACTTGAGAACTCTTTTAACGAATATGAGATGCCGAAAAATATTTTTCAAAATGAAGCACTGATTGTGCCAGAGAAAAATGAGACGAAATTTATTGTATGCGCTTTTCCTCTTAAAGTTCGAAAAATATTAGTACAATATGAAAAACCAAATGTAAGAGTTCAGTTCCCATTTGATGACGAAATATTTGTTTCTGCGGTAAAAGAGAGAAAAAAGATGCAAAAAGGAACTACAGTAAAGAATAGCAGTCAAAGATAGTGGACGCTGGAGTCCCATTCAGATTTAATGATGATTTAATGTGCGCAATTGGAAGGTTTGAGAAAAGGAGAGATGAAAAGTAAAGTGCAAAAAAGAGACAAAAATTTGGAGATTCAGCGTGCAGTGGCGGGAAATAAAAAGTTGGATGGGCTGTGCCTAGCTAACATAAATAAAATGGATAATAGTGTGAAAAATAAAAAGTTGGATGGGCTGTGCCTAGCTAACGTAAATAAAATGGATAATAGGGTGATAAATGAAAAGTTGGATGGGCTGTGCATATCTAACATAAATGGTGGAGGGGACAAGACCCATGGGGAATAAAACAAGATGATTACAAAATAGAGTTGAACAACCTACAACAGGTTGGGGAAAAGTTGGGAGATGTAGATTGTTGGGTTAGATTGGAAAAACTCGGGAAGGAATCTGAGACTAGTCCTATCAACTTTAAATCTGGTCACTTTTGCAGGGGAGGATTCCCTTTGGGGAACAAAAAATGATGGACGATTCGCTCAACGGACAACTGGTTGGCCAGTTGTGACCCTGTTACGAAGATTTTGCCTCTCTGATCCGGAGTCCTTGGGAGATACTCTCTCCCAGTCACTTCATATTCCACCCAAACCCTTGTCCAGTAACCCTATTCATAGTTGTTATTCTTCATGGGAATCGACAATTATTTCCGGCAAACTGTATTCAGTGGGAAATGTATCCAAATTTCATCTTCATTTAGCATCAACGCATATTCTTCATTTGATTATCTCAGGGGAGGGAACCCAGAGTGAACTGATTAGTGATTTGCTCAAACTTTTAGCTGATTTCCCTGTACCCTTATTGTTTTTACAGACCTTTGCATTTTCGGCCTTAGATTATTTGAAATTATGCCAAACGGCAATTTACATTTTAATTGAAATGTGGGGTTGTTTCCACTGATGGAAATTAAGAGGCTAATACTTTAGTATTATATTCACCATAACCAAGAAGTGAAGTTAGGTTAATCTTAACAAAATATACCAAAATATGATGAAAATACATTATTTTAGTAACAAAATTATGGAAAATACAAGAGACAATTATCAAAAGCAGGTTGCCCAGAATACATAGATGTCAGTAAAAATTGCATTGAAGGGAGCTCTGCCTTTTGCTGTCACTTCAAATGATGGTGGGCTGTACCTTGCTGCTGTTTATTCCTCCACTTTGCAAAAGCCTACATTTTCTCTACTTTTTGAGTAAAAGTGCAGGTTCCCGAGTCAACAAAATTGTAATTGTGGTTCATAGTCAAGTGTGTGGCACCTGCTTGCTCTAGCCCAGCTGTGCTGTAGCCTCTCCAATGGAATTGGTGCAAAGACATTATGGGTTGTGCCCTTTGTATATATCAAATATCTAATTAAAATATACCTTCATATGTAGTTTGGTATATTTTATTATGATTAAACTAACTTTACTTCTGGAGTGTTGTTGCTATAATACACTAGTGCCCCCAAATGAAACAGCAATAGATGGCGACTGCATAAACTCTGTTCAAACTTGTTCTAGTACTGGAATCCATAGCACCAGGAATGAGATTGGAATATCAAACATTATGGGAGAGGAAGAAAGGGAAGTACCCCAACACTGATTGGTATTTCCATAGTCAAAATCTTTACTAGGTATCCTTATTAAAGCTTTTATATGGCAATAAATGTAAAGAATAGGCCTAACTAAATCTGACAATACTCCATGGTTCAAAAGCTTATTCATAGTTAGAGGGTTCAATACTGAGTCAAACCCTTTACTAACATCATATGTTCTAAGGTCTAGGATCAAATCATGGGACCAGCATTTCTCCTTCTGGAGAGCTAATATTCAGCAATTTGACCCCATATACTATTTATAGCTATATCAAGGATCATCAGGGAGGGGGTTACATTGTCAGAGTAGCCTAGTCTAGGCATACCCTCATGAATAGGCTATTATATTTTGAAAGACTAGGAAATCAAACAGATATCCACCAAATGGATAATATGGGAGTAAAGTTCATTTGTGATACAAATGGATGTTATATTTATGTTTGGGATGCAATTCTAGGTATATTTGCATATTCGGGGGGTGGGGGTATATATTCTGTAAATATATAGCCTAGGTTCTAAGAAATTCATGAATTTCTTAGAAAAACTGGAAAAACAAGGAAAGAAGTGAAGATAAAGGTTCTTCCCCTGCAAAATACACCTAGTTTAGCTTGTCTGTGAAAAATTGTGAAAACTGTGGCTACAAGTGATTAATTTGATGTGATGATATTGAACTAATAAGAGAAAAATACGTGTATCATGCTGGAATAGTGTGATTCTTATAGACTTAGCTGTTTTTTTTTTCCTAGAATTTATCCTAAGGCTTGGACTTTACACTAACGCTACCTAGCGATGCTGCATTCTCGTGTTCCTGGTTGCGTTCTGTTATCCAAGTTGCGTTCTATTACCTGTTACCTGAGTTGCGTTTTATTTGGTGTTGCCTTGATATCAGTGCCTGAAAGTTGCAGAATGCCACCAAAAAGGCATCAAGAAAGCCCAAAAAAAGGCAAAGACATTTGCGCTGCTTGTGATGAGAGTCTGGATGAAGAATCTAGTGCAATGAACTGTAACATTTGTAAACAATTGCTTTGCTTCAATTGCCTTGAAATTAGCAAACCCGAGTATAATCTTCTGACTAAAATGACAAGGAGATTAGGCTGCGAATGGAAGTGTCCTGTTTGTAAAGGTAACGCCCATAGTGGCGCTAGTGCAGCTGAAATACAAGCCATAGTTAACAAAACGCTTGAACCACTTGAACCTGCAATAACTAATGTACAGGACCTAGATATTAAAATCAAGAATGCAGTTAAACAGTCATTTAGTGAATTCAAAGAAGAGTTCAAGAAAGACATTGATGCCAAGTTCAAGGATGTGGAGACTTGTATTACTTCGCTTGAGTAAGCCCTGGGGGCTGCTAGTAATCCTGATCTGTTACAAAAGCTAATCAGATCTCAATTAGAATCTCTTAAAGATGAAATGAACCAGCAACTTGAGAGCCACGTGAGAAAATTGATCGCTGAAGATAGAGACAAACAAAGACGCAAATTAAATATCCTAGCATTTGGAGTATTGCTGCAACCCAATGATGAGACATTCATTCGTGACTTCTTATGTAACAAATACGGCCTACAACGGATAGCTGTAAAAAATGTTCGCCGCCTCATCAGTCCCAATAACTCCGGGAATGAAAATGATTCGCGTAAGGCAAGCCCTATTATTTTTTTGGTTGATGAATTAAAAATTAAGAAAGTGATCCTGCAAAAGGCATATGAGAGAAAAGGAACAGGCAAAATTCAGTTTAGAAATGATGTTTCAAAAGCCGACTGTATAAAGAGGACAAAGGTGTATGAAGTACTTCATGCGTGACAAGCTAATGGTGAAGAAAACCTAGTCATTTGAGGCAACAGAATTGTTCCAAAAAACGTGCTCACCTCTGCAGCACCAGCTGCAATGGACACGAACTAGATGATTCTCAAAGAAATATAGATAGTAGTGTAAATAGCCCTGTGTCTTCTAATGTTGAAATAAGTACTATTGATGAATCAAGTGAATCTTTTTTGCAGTGCAAGATCAGTAAGCTGTATTCTTTCCGAGCAGACTGTTTTCATGAGTGATGTTTCAAACCACAGCAGCATAGAGTCTGGGGGATGTAATGATCTGGATAATAGCCTGAATAAAAGTTGCATGCATTGGATGAACAATGGTCTGAAAGTTGTCTTCAGTAACATAGATTGTTTAACATCAAAGCTCCATGAGATAAAATATGTTGCTTGGACAGAAAAAGCAGACGTTTTGCTTTCTGCAAGATTAAGCCTAAATGGACCAACACTCCTCTTGGAGATACCCAGATCCAGATACCTGACTATACCCTGGTCACCAACTTATCTAGAGAAGGAGGAAGAGGAATAGCCATGTACATCCGAAGCTCTCTGAAGGTAGGAAGCATAGATATTAATTCAGATTATGAGCCATATATTGAACAAGTGTGGATATCTGTCCTCCTGCCTTGCGGGCCATTTTACATTGGTTGCATGTATAGAAGCCCTAGTTCCCCTAGCCTTGAATCCTCTCTACTTGCTATGAGTACTTCAATTAATATTAAAATGAAGCTACAAGGAAACATAATTATTGTTGGTGATTTCAATCTCCCAAATATTCAATGGGTCAACAGATTCGGTTTTTCTGAAAATAGTTTAATAAGACCATTCCTGGAGTGCCTATTTAATTTGGAGTGACTATTACACGAAATATAAGCAGGCGCGTAACCAGCTGAGAAGTCTCTCCAGAAATACCACCAAGAAGTATGAGGAATCAGTGGCAGCTGCAACAAAAACTAACCCTAAGAAATTTTGGAGGTATGTGTCATCAGGTAAGCCAGGAAGGCATTCTGTCACTCAACTTGTACAAGATGGATCTAAAATCTGCAGCCCAAGGGAGATAGCTAATGCATTAAATAAGCAGTTCATTTCAGTATTCACAGTTGCAGATAATGCCCCACTTCCAGACCCCCCACAGTACAAAATTCAAAAAAGTATGCCACCCATCAATATTACTAAAGTAGATGTAGAGACTTGACTAAAGAAGATTAACCCAAATAAATCAACAGGACCTGACAAAGTGCCCCCTCAGCTCTTAAAGGAGATGTATGCAGTACTATCACATCCTCTCACCCTACTATTCCAAAAGTCCCTAAATACTAAATCTATTCCACAAGGCTGGAAGGAAGCTTACATTACACCTGTTCATAAAGGAAGCAGCAGAGATGAAGCCAGCAACTATCAACCAATTAGTCTCACCTCAGGAGTAGGAAAACTTCTTGAAGGCATAGTTAACTCAGCCATTATTGAACACCTAAATGTGAACAAGCTACTATCTCCTAGCCAACATGGCTTCTGCCCCAGTCAATCAGTTGATACTAACCTCATTGATGCTTATGAGCATGTCACAGAACTTATGGACACGGGATCCCCAGTTGATATGATATTATTAGGCTTAGCAAAAGCATTTGATAAAGTATGTCATAGGAGGCTAAATTCTAAACTCCATGCAATAGGCCTGCGATGCAATTCATAAATTGGACGATGCAATTTCTTACCAAAAGGAAGCAGGTGGTAAGAGTATTTGGGGATGGTGGATCAATTTTCTTCTCAGAATCAGCAGATGTAGAAAGCAGAGTACCCCAAGGCACAGTTTTGGGCCCAACTCTATTCAACATCTATATTAATGATGCATCTTCAATCATAAAAATAAGTCATGCTTATATGCAGTTAATTCCAAAATAGTTAGTCTAACTTGTGATCCCCAAAGTATCAAAGACATACACACAAATCTTAATGCACTCCCAATATGAGAAAAAACATGGCGACATGAATTAAATATCAAAAAATGTAAGGTCATACACTTTGGAGCAAACAACCCTCTCAGCCAGTATTTTATGGAATCCAATGGTGGTTCTGAACAGCCACTTACAACCAGTCACTGCAAAAAAGATCTGGGAGTCTTGGTTGATAACAAGCTCAAATCCAACTTACACACACAGTCTGCAATAGCCAAAGCCAACCAAACTCTTGGTATAACAAAGAGAACATTCTGCAGTAGATCTCCAGCAGTGATTACTAAGCTCCTAAAGGGCCTGATCCAACCAAAATTAGATTGGGATGTCCATTGCCATGCCAGTTAACAAGCTTGACCAATCAATTCTGGAATCAGTGCAGCAGCAAGCAACAAAATGCATAATGGGTTTTCAAAATTTGCCATATTCTACCAGACTCCAGAGGCTCAATATACCATCTCTCACATACCAACGTAAGCGAGGGGATGTATTGATGACATACAAATTGATCTACAACTATGATATCATCCTTGACTTATTCCAGTTAGATAGTTTGTCAAGAACAAGAGGGCACCCCCTAAAGCTCTACTGGAAACTTGCTAATACCAGACTGCAAAACAAATTTTTCTCCAACCGTGTGGTTGACCTATGGAACTCTCTTAGCCAGAATGTAGTCATGTCCCCTAATACTGAAGCCTTCAAGTCAGCTGTTGACAGAGATTGATGCAGCAAGCCATGGCGCACAGTTTGGGATGCACCTGATGAGCTGAGTCACCATCATCATTGACATCATCAGTGTCTACAGGATTTGTCCTTATTGCTGGCAAGTGTGATTTAAGGTAGCCTAATTTAAGGTAAAATTAAAATACTGGTTGGCTAATTTAAAGATTTGTATATATATATACACTGTCAAATTAGCCATCTGGTGGTATCCCAAATCAAACTATTGGCTACTTCTCCTGTTTTATTCTATGGTAAATTTTTCATTAGTCATATTATTGACTTATGTTAAAACTTACCTCTCATTTACATCAGAAATAAAATGTACCTCCACCCCCCTAATGTGCAAATATATAGGCCTACCCTGAATTGGTATATATGGGGGTGGGGGTAAAGTTCATTTCTGACAATAATGATGATTGTATTTGGAAAGATCATAAAAAAAAGGCGTCAAGTGGTATGTTTACTTTATTCATAAGTCAATAATATGACTAACGTAAAATGTACCTATTATATTACTCTCTGTAGAAGAGCTTTTCCCCTAGATTGATACCAAATTCTGAAACTATTAGTCTAAGCTATAAAGTGTAGCCTAGATCTGTCACAAATCAATTTGTTACAGTAGCCAACAGAATATACAGAAATAATTAAACAATATCTATTCTAAATGGCAATTTACTTACAATATCAAGGCTATATATTTTATAATATAATTTCAAAAAGTTATAACGTGATACAAACAAGGTAATGCTAAATTTATAGTCCCCTTTATCAGAACATGAATAAAAATTTTAAATATCTGCCACGACATTGCCGAATTCTTTTTCTCATCATGCTCATTGTGGACCGATAAACCGAAATGCAAGTTGCAGAGCTTTTGCTCAGCGAAAAAGAATCTAACTGGATGGCCCTGTATTATTAGAAATTCTTTTAAATTCGTGCGCTCTCCATTTTGAGATACCAATATATAGAAAACCAAGATTTTTTCTTTTTCCTTTAGTTTTTAGCTAATTTAGTAATAATAAGTAATTTGGGATTCGGCTCACTTAAAGAATTAGCTAATTTGGGATCAATAACTAGCAAAACGATTATGTACAAATAATACGGAAGTTCCATAATCTATTTCACGTCTAGAGCCGTAATTTGTTATTTCATCGGTTACTCCATTCTTGTGCTTTACTTTCCAATATGTTTCATTACAGAATTTTTGTTTGTTTTTATCTTAATTTTAGAATTAAGGATGATTATCAATTTACCTCTTTTAAGTGGCTCAGTTTGTCGCAATGTGGCAAAATATTATGAGTTTTTTAAATAAAAAATAATTATCTTCTTCAAAATTCACCTGCATGACGAAAAGAAGAGTGGAATAAAGTTAAAATCTTGTGTGAAATTCAACTAAATTCTCGAAGAAAAAAATTTGTTTGCGGACCGAATTTAATTGGGCCTTAACTAGATTTAGAAATGAGACACATTACTAAGAGACTTCCGTCACATAAATTATAAATTGTACCACTGAATTTGGACCACCCCTACCTGAGTTTGGAATTGGGACCAAAACAAGATTGGAATTTTGGAGTCTCTGAGATCTTCCTGAAACTTCTTTGTTTCTTTTTCTTGGATTCAGTATACTTTGGACTTTTAGCGAAATTTTTACCAAACCTCAAAGAGTTTGGGAAGCTGTCCCCCTTGAATGCGATGTCCTACCTCCAACACCTTAGCTTGCCGTCACGTGTATCGTGTCTTTAAGATCATTGATAAAATTATGCCCTAATTAAGGCCTCCAACCTATGTTTAATTTAAATGCTATAAGGTATTAGTAAGACATTGCTTTTTTCTCTTCCTCCCGACAAATGGAGTCCTTAGCTTCTTCTGTATTCTAATTTCAACGAAGGACAAAAGCTGTCCAATGACACACTGGATTGAAAGCTATGATACTGTCATAATACTGTCATTACTGTTTTTGTTTTTTTAGTACAAACACAGATATCATGAAACCACAAAAACAAAGGTAAACGAGCGCCACCACTAAATGGAACAACAAGAGATTAAAAAGTCTGAAAAAAGACTCTTGATCCATCAAATTTTTGAATGTTGTTGCTTGTGTCGCGTTTTCCTTGAATTTGTTGTCATTATGTAGTTCGTGACCTCGAAGTTCTATAAGTCTTTAAAAAACACTTCTGTTAATTAAGACTTAAACGATATGTCCCCCGGATTTGAAACAACAGATTTAAAACTAGTTCCTAATAAGAAAATTTGACAGAAGCCAGCGGTGCGCCACCCTTTCCCCTAAAAATCATCTATTCGTCACCAAAAATAAAACCAGAATAGTGACAAGGTCTATTCTAGAGGCCGTACCAAATTAAACAAATTCATATCAGAAGCAATACTATAGCGTTGTCAGTAATAAAGAGCCATAATTCTTCAATGTCTTATTATTTGATTTACTTCCCTAGATGTACTTAATACGGTGGTCATACAAAATTTGAAGGATGCTCATTCGATTTGAAATCGAAAGTTGTAGTTCTCTTTTCAACAGTCGAAATCGATCGAAGTCAAGCCCCCCTGTCCTTTTTCCCAAATACTACTCATCAAAATTTTGAGATAGTCGTTTTGTTCCAAATAGTCCAAATGCCAAATAACTATTCTTCCGGTGTTGAAACCCCAGCCCTCGGGGCAAGGACTGTTAGTTCTGCAAGTTGCTTATTGTTAACATATAAAGTTCTTATGGAAGGGGTGGTCACATAAACTTTAATTGGAAATTAAAAGTTTTAGTGCCCCTGTTGAGAGTCAAAAGGAATCGAAGGGCAACCCCCCTCCTACACACACTTTTTTCCATATACACTAGATACAAATTATGAGGTGGTCATTTTGTTAAGAACAATTAAAAGGTCGATTAACTATGCCTCTAAGGTTGACACACCTCCCAAAGCCTCCAGGCAAGAACTATAAAGCATGTAATTTGCCCATTGTTAACACATAAGATTTTTACAGGAACAGAGGGTATGTTTGATCCTGGGTCACCGAAAAGACTCAGGGTATTAAGTTGAAACTTAAAGGAAATGTTGAGATGATGCCGAAAAAAAATCAAAACAGTCTATGATCCACGCAAGTCTATTGTTAAAAAATGAAGATTGGTGTTATACATCTGTTGCAGTTGATTTGACGGTGATTTTTGGGGCAACCAACAGTGATGATTTTAAACATTGAGGCGTACCAGCACTCAACCATTTACAACTGGTGGATTTCTGCTCACAATCACAAAATTAGTCTACAAGGAAATTGTTGCTCAGTTTAGTTGTTGCTAAGTTTTACTATCACCGAAATTGATAGAGAATAATGACAAACTGTATAAATTCTAAATCCCAAAGAGTGTTTTTTCTCCAAAAGAGCTCTTTACTTTTCTTTGTAAAAACTTACTTGGTGGATTTATTTGTTTTAATTAATTCTAACTAAACTGCTCTCGTGTTTCATGAGTCATTCCTAAATAGTTAGAACAAAAAATCAAACTTTAGAATAAAGAACAGGGTATTGAGGAAGGGGTAATAATTTCATTTCATTTTAAGTTTTAATGTTGTTCCTTACTTTCAGTTGAAAAAACTTTATTTTTCATTTAATAGAAGTAGTGAGGCCATAATACATTCAGTGACATACCTAGGGACTACTCCTTTCTTCCATCGGTTCGACGATGCAAGAAGAAGGTTTAACAGCATATCCCTCTTTTGGCGACCAGGTGCCGCAATTTTGTTTCTATGCAAATTTGGCATAGAAACAAATCCCAGGCGAGATTTGGCATGCCCAGGCAAGATTCCAAAATGTTTTCCTCCTATACATGTCCAAAATTGCCTCCCCAGGTGGTAGAAGCCATATTGTTTTTCCCCTATACATGTCTTATACAAATCATGTTCAAACATGCCCTCCCACCAAGACTCCCCCATATTGCCTTTCTATTAAAAAACCTTAGAGGGCTTTCCAGGTGTCCCCATCGAAGATCCCTGTGTTTTCTGGAAATACAATAAATATTTAGGGTGAGGACAATTTCTCATCAGTCTCAATTAACCTGTTGAAGATGTCATAAGTATCTGAAATAATGGATAATTCCTAAAATGAAGTAAGTGCCTTTCTCTAGTATACCCCACCCCCACCAAAAAAATACTTTCACTTTGCTTTATTTTTACTTGTTTTAAAGCATAAAATACCCTATTTTCACTGTGCAAAAACCCCAGCCCCCTCCATTCATTTGAAAACAATCCTTTCAAAAGAATTATTCTTTTACGGAAAAAAGTGCTTTTCTACACCCTCTTTCTCCCTTGAGGCGTTTAAAGCCTTGGCATAATCAAATGTGTCAAAATCTTTAGTGCTTTGTCTAAACTAACAAAAACATATGTGAATAAGGCTGCTATTCCTGTAACCCTCTCAAAAGGGTACATTGTAAACAATGACACTCGGAAAGGAATGCCGTCAATGAAGCTTACGGGAGGTGATCCATTTACATAATTCTAGGTTGTCTGAAAGAGGTCCTATTTTCTGCAAAATTATTGAAAGATAGAGGCACTTTTATATGATATTTTTGGCCCTGGAAATTGCGTATAAGACGATGGTCTAACAGGAGCATACGGTGCGCAATAAAACACTTATTTCCATCCTAAATATAGAAAAAAATATATTTTTTTATAGCTATTTAAATGATCTAAATTGTGATCTGGATTCCAAATTATCGACCTGGATTTGATACACCTTTTGGCCCATAGAGGAATAATGCTAGTTTTTAAGCTTTAAATACACCTTAACTCTTTTTGGCTTTTAGATGCTTTGCCTCTCTAGGCATGCATTTAAATTTTATTTTCCAAATGGTAAAAATAGGAAGATTTATTTTTATTCTACGGCTACTGACTATCGGGTTTATTTCTCACAAGTTGTACAATAAAAATATTTCATTTCTAAGCCTAGCTTATTCCTTGGAAATTTATACCATATTTGTAAAAGCTGGATTATGTTTAAATATTAATGGCATGAAAAAGGATTCAGTTTTCTAAGACTATTTTAGGGGGTTTCTAGAAGGGGGCACTAATTTATAGCATATTGTGATTTTTAAGAACCCTAATTTGTACTATATTTAATTTGTAGAATATCTCCCCTCTCCCCCCCCACCAAGTAAGATAGCTAGGTGCCCCGAACAAACTCCCGTGTTGAGGTTAGAGATGGCTGGCTCTTCCATGTCCCCAAAACCCCGCAAGAGAAATGCTGTCTCACCTGTGCAAGAACATAACGTTGCTGCTCAGTCTGCCCCACCTATGCAAGGCTATGCCCTCTCCGGCCCGTCTGCCCTCTTTCATGCGTTCCGAGGACCTTCAAGACCTGCCCCACCTAGAAAAGTCACTTTATCGAGTGCAAAAGCTCCGGATGTGCAAGCCCGTGATGTCACCAGTCATTATGCGCTGTCACGAGCCTGCAGCCAAGCCCCGCTCGTCCAAGAGCCTGGTGTTATCCAATCGACGGAACTTGAAGATGTGAGTATATTTTTTTCATCCTAATAATGTTATATTTTTCCTGTCAGAGAGCCTTTTACTCTTTAGTTTTGTCTTGTCACTACTTTTCTATGTCTCAGGACCAAGTTGTAGAAATATCTAAATAATCTTGTTTTCCTCTTTTTAACTCTTTTAAGTGTCTACATTTCCCTTTCCAGCTTATTTACCCCTTAGTTTTAAAAGACTCTGCCCCTATAGATAATGTAATATTTTCCACCCTTTTCTAATCTTTTGACTTTTCAGTTTATTTACGTCCCATTAGTTTTAAAGACTCTGCTCCCTCGGAAATAAGTAAAATAAGAATAAAGCCTTTTTTCACTGTTGTATTATCACCTTATAATCTGTGCCTACTAAAGGCATTTTCTAGCCTGCTTCTAACCTTGAATGGAGTTTTCTATTCTTTTAAGTGCCCCCAAGTTTTATAGACTCAGACTCCCACAGAAATAACTAAAAATAATGTCATTTTCAGGCTTTGAAGGGAAACTTTTACGCTAATAAGTACCTACTCGATTGTTTTGTCAATATTTATGGCTTTCCCCCTAGAATATTAAAGGTCTAACTTATATACCCCCCCCCCCCTTAGTTTTAAAAGACTCTAAATAGGGCTGTTTTTAGGCCAATAAAGCTGTTTTCTACCTATCACATATTTTAACAGGTTTTTTCTGTCCTTTTCGCTACTTTTGTCTTTGTCAGTTTCCATACCCCACCCCACCCCCAGTTTAAAAGACCACCATTACACCAAGATATAATGTATTCTTTTCAGCTTTTTAACTTACTAAAGGTATTTTTTCCAAACTAATAGTGTTATCTTTTCGGTTTTTTTCCACGCTGTCGGAATACTAAAGGCGCAAGTTATATGCTATTAAACTTCAAAGGAAATAGCTAAGAAGGCTGTTTCAGGGCTCCTGATAATGTCATAGATATCAGAATACCCCCTGGGGGAAATGGGGGCAGTAACTTTCAGGAAATAGTTAAGAACATGACCCAAAGAGTTTAGGGGAGATATGACCCCCCCCCTCCTGTTAGCTCTATCCACACCTAAAATTTTTCCTTTTTCTAGGCCGAGATTGAAAGGCTAATGGCCCATTTCTTTGGGGGAGGATCAGCACCCCCAGAGAAAGCCACCGAGAAATTGTTAGCCTGGGCCGATGCATTTATTACCAGATGACCATAGCCAAATACCCCCTCTTTAAGACTCTTTAAAACAAAAGCTTTAAATTATTAACTGCTAATAGGGAGGTCTATGAATGGATTCTCAATAAAACTCAAAAGGATCTTTAGAACATTGTGACATTTATTATTAGTAGTGTGGGCATATGGGCTTACAGTACCGGAGGTACCTTCCAATGCTTCATAATACATACAAAGGGTGCCCTATGGGAGGGCATTACATTTATAGCACTAGTATGGCCCAAAGAGGGCCCTTTACATGCATGGTCAGTAGGAGGGGGTATATGAGTTCAAGGGGGAATGGTACCCATTCATAACACTTTCCAATGAGTAGTGGAGGTATATGAGTTTAAGGGGGCATGGTACCCATAATACAATGATGCATTCTATAACCCTTCTCTTTTTCATAGGGGAATACCTTCTAATGAGCTAATATGCTCTTATTATTTATCTAGGTGCAGACATCGTTTTCTCAAGGGGCCTACAACCTCTACAAGAATATAGAATTACTTATGAACATGGAACAAATCCCGGGGAGTAGTGAACACGAGGGGGGGTTTAAGTGCGGAGGCGAGTCCGGCTAGTGTGGCTCCCACTAAGTCTAATTTAGATAGTTCTGTGCGGGGTCTTGGCTTGAAATGGACTATGAATGGGTTGAAGTTCAATTACCACCGAGTGACATCGAGACAACGCCCACCATGGACAATGAATTAGGGGAGCAAATTGGAGCTGGCTCGTCTCCAGTACTGCCAAAATGTATTTATCAGATACCGCTTTGCGCAACGTTCATGTGTATAGGGCTGATTTTGGTGATCCGTTCAATTCCCTATCAAGTGGTAGTATTAACACGGATCTTATAGACACCGCATACTCCTTTGGATTCGGGCACATCTCGAAAACCATATGTGGGAGGAGGGAGGACGGGACTCAATAAAAGCATCCATCACGTTTAAAATCATATTTTAAAATTGAAGTTCGGGTGTTTCGCTTCAGTATCATATATAAACAAGAATGCAGACGCTTCACCTAGACCTGCATAATTTTGAGGGTGTTTTTTCAGATTGGATGGGCGAAATTTTTAATAGGATGAAGGGGTACAATGGAAATGGGAGTGGGTTATTGGATTTATTTATTGAAAAGTTAGAATTAAATATAAATAAATCTAAAAAGGAATTTGTTTTAAGAGGTCGGGCGGGGAAGGGTAACTCTAAAAAATATAATGTAAATTTAAAAGGTACTAAGGGTGTACAACACTTTTGTTTCGACACGAGCTTGGAGTGTTACAAATATTCCGTACTTGTAGCGGGACACAAACCCAAGGCAAGTCAAGGTAATAGTAAGACGGATTTGGACGATTGGGCTGTAAATTGTGCTGGGGAATGGGCAGAATTTCCAAAAGTAGATTTTAGTTGTTTAAAGGGACATTATTAAGTTACACTTAAGGGGACTGATTTTTTGAAAAGGAAGATAAACATTTAAAAGTTAGGGTTACAGTTTTACAAGTTGATGAAGAATTTGAACATGGGTAACTAAGTGATAAAAAGGGGCGATTTATTCCGTAAGGGCACCGTCCATAAAATCAGCGAAACCCTGGCTATGGCTTCTCTACGAACCTGCCAAAGATCCTGAATCAATTGGACATTTTTTTCCAATCCCGCATATTAGTCGGGTTTTAAGTGAGGGTAAATCGGGGAAGGGTACCTGCTATTACTGCCCAATGTGTCTATCATGCTTTCGTAGCGAATAAAAATTAAAAGTCATTTGAGACACTGCAGGCGTCTTGGGTACCAGTCTATGGAAACGGTTCCAGGAGACAATGCCACCTTGCGGTTCAAAAGCTTTTAGAACACGCTGTTGCAGAGCAACAAGGTGTCATTGGACATTGAAGCTGCGCTCACGGATGTGTCGGATCCGTCAAATTTGAATCATATGAAAAAACATGAAGCAATTACGATTTCTTTTGCGCATTGGCGAAGAGATTCAAGTAATACCATGCAATCGGTAGATTTTATTGAGACGTTGGGTGGCGAAGATTGTGTTGGCAAAGCTATGGCTGCTCTTGCTAAAATAGCAAATGATGCCATACCTCGGCTGTGCCACAAACATTATCCAATGAATTGCATCACCAGAAGATGAGTTGGATACTAAAAATCTAGACATTTGTTGGGTTTGTAAAAAGATGATTAATGAGGGGGATGCGAAAGCCCGGGAGCATGATCAGTTATGGCAAGAGATTTCATTAAGGGGAAGTAACCATCGGGGGGTTGCGCACAAATCGTATAATTTAAATGTTAAACATCAATACTTTTTACCAGTTTACATGCACAATTCCAACTATGAATTGAAATTCACATTACCAGCGTTGGCACGATTGCAGAAAGGTGAAGTTGTAGATGACGCATGGGTAGATGGTTATTTATCTTATAATATCATACCGAAATTATCTGAAAAGTTGCTAGTCTTAGAATTTAAATGTAAAGTAATTGATATTATTAAAGCGTACTTGAATAAAATCCCTCTCCTTGATTCCTTTACTTTTTTTCTAAATCTTTAAGTCAACTCATTCAAGTACAGAAAAGTGACGATTTTAATAGTTTACCCCTTCTCAAACAGCACTTTCCAGATGAGGAACTGTTTGATTTATTAACGTGTAAGGGCATATACCTTTACGAGTATTACAGCTCCACCTCGAAGCTAAGTGAGGAAAAATTACCGCCCATCGCAGAGTTTTATGATTCACTTCGCTATCGTCAGTGCACCACTGCCGATTATGAATTTGCCAAGAGGGTTTGGGCAAAGGGAGGGTGTAGAATAGATGTGATTATTGTAAAATATAACTGGCAAGTGATGTTTTGACGTTGTTGGATATTGTCTGTAAAAACACGGACAAAATTCATGAAGAATTTGGGTCGGATTTGGATTAATATTTTTCCACTACTCATCTGGTGATGAATTTAATTCTTAAAATCAGTAATGTGAAACAGAAAGAGGTCTGATCGCGGACGTGGATCAACACCTGTTTGTAGAGAGATCAATGAGGATAGGGTAGGTTTCCCACAAAGATCCTTGAAACCGACTCGAATGGACAACGCACCGGTGAAAATTCGGACGCCGTTTTCTTAGATATGAAATCCTTATATCGGTTGGCAATGTCTCACTTTTATTCCGTGTGGGAATTAACAACGGCTTGACAATCCTTCTGCTAAAGATTTCCCCAATGTTCACGCTGTTGAGCTGAATGGACCACAAGGATGGTTTTTCGAAACTGACGGTCAAATACCTCTGTAAGTTAATGACTCGGTAAAAGACTTTGTTTTCCCCTGAATAAATAGACCGGTGTCTAGGAAATCTGTGAGTCCCTACAATTTATCTTTGGTAGAGCATAAAGGTATGCACTGGACACCTTCAAAATAAAAGCTTATTGCCGACCTTGATCCGAAACGGAATATTGTGGTACACCACCTTCTTCTGCGGAGGATGCTAGCCAACTGTTTCAATGTCACAACAATTCATAGAGCCTTCCATTTCGATCAACGACCTTGTATGTAGATGTATGATGACGCTATGATCAGTAAAAGGTCTCAAGAGAAAACAAAGGTTGAAAAATAGATCTATAAACTCATTTTAAACTTAGCTTCTGGTAAGAGATGCAAGAGTGTGCGTCACAGGAGCCCTTGTGGCGTTGTGAATGACCCAAAAGAATGTGCCCCAATCATTGCGGATCTACACTTCACATTATTCACGATCATAGACTCCAATATAGTCTTTTTACACAGAAAAAAAAGAAATGTAGTTTTAACATTGCCGAAAGGAAGTGCCATTTTAGAAATTTCAAAGAAACTTATTTTGGAGTTTAATTACAATGTGTGTAAGCGCCAATGGCCAGGATGGGACAAGTTCAGGTGTATGATGGAAACACCGACTCACTTCTGTTGAGAGTTAAAACAGATAATATGTTACATGATTTTAAAAAAGTAGAGTATATTAGCTTTCGTATGGATTATAAAAACTGGGAAGTGTGCCTCTATCCGGAGCTGGTGAAACGCCAGGCTCCAAATAAATTGCATAAATTAAAATCAGAGACTGGGAGCGACTTGGTATCACATAGTGTATTTCCTGGTCCAAAGGGGTACTGCGTGGGAAAACACAAAGAGACTACCAAAAAAGTCTGCAAGGAGATGCCTTCGCACTATGTAAATGAAAATTTCCACATGAGTGTTTATAGGAACTGTATAGAGAATAATTTATTTCCAAGAACAAATCTTATGGCCATCCTCTTTTTAAAATATTAAAACTATACAATCCGGATTGAAAAAATACCATATCCACCATATCGGACAGAGTCTATGTATTTGAGGGTGGTGTGAAAGTACTACCACATGGCCACTACCATACTTCAGATAGAGTTGAATGTGTAAATTATAGAAAGCAACTCGGTCTGGAGAAAACTCTATAGTTGAAGGCCGTCTGTGAGAGGAGGTGAGCCGTTTTTCCATCCCCAGCTCAGCACTGCCTATATATATATATATATATATATATATATATATATATATATATATATATATATATATATATATATATATATATATATATATATATATATATATATATATATATATATATATATATATATATATATATATATATATATATATATATATATATTTTTCATTGCACAAAGCGGTAATTTTCATGTATGTTTTTTATTTATATTTTTCCGCGGGGATCTGCGGATGCCGGCCTGGTCGTTTGCATTCGCTGGCCTCTGCAGGTGTCAGCCGCAGCGTGGGGACCTTCCAACCGATGGCTGCCCTGGTCGTGTTAAAGTGTTTTTTGGTGTTCATGTGTTTTTAATGTTTGTTGTAAATATAAAGTTTTAAAATTTTATTGTAATTATATATTTTATGCTGTTTCCACTGCCACTGTACATGTACATATGAATTAAAGAAACCAAGTATATTCTATTTCCTTTGAGTATTTATTCAACAGATTGAGGTTAGGTTAGTTAAATATTGACATTGGAAGAGCAAGTATCAATTTAAGAAACCATTCAGATCATTTCTTTGCGGACCGTCCATGTCCAGTAAAACAACACTTTTAAAGAAAATAATTTAAAATCGTGATAAAATGTTTTTAGAGAATCCAAAAAATAAATATTATTGCTATAGTGTAAGGCAAGAATCTTATGAAAAAATAAAGGAGATGGATCCAAGCATAAAATTTATACAAGGACTTGACATGTTTTAGCTGACGTTTTAGCTGAATCTATTGAAGAATGGTCACAGGAAATGTTAAAATTATTCCCAGTCTGGTCTCATCACGAAAAATTTTCTGTAACTGTTGTGCGCCATAATCTTTTTCATCAGAGTAAATGTGTAAGAACACTTAATTTGAATTGTACTTACTATATCATCTATAGAGTTGTTCGCAATTCTAGTTCTCTTATAACTCTAAACAAACAAATCTACCCTGGTGAACTCAAATTTTTACTTTCGCCGTACAATCAAGCTACTAATAAAACTTATGGCTACATTTTATTGGACCTAAATCAAAACACAACCGAAGAGTTGCGTATAGTTACTGATACTTTCGATAATGAAATTACTGTATATCAACCCGTGAACAGTAAAAAAGGTCATTAGTCTTTATCATCCCGTTGAAGAATCTACATGAACATCGACATTTATTTTCCGTACTAGCCAATTCATAACCACGGCTTAGGAAAGCAATACTCAACCAGGCATTGACAAGGAATTTATTAGTCTCTTATCGGATCTTTTTTTAAATTTTACGGAAGGTAATGTTCAACTGTCATATGGTGTTAGACAACAGACAAAGCAACATCGGTCACTTGTGCGTGCTCTAGGTTGCAAAAAGAAAGCAAATTGTAAAAGAAAACGTCTTGTTCAAGCGGGTGGTAATTTTTTTTTCATTGTAACTACCGATAATCGCCAGATTTGTAAATATTATTCTGTAGAACTTGCTAAATCCTATAAATTGAAGCCAATTGAACTTGCTGTTTTACCAAAAGGAAACTTGGAAGATAATCCTGATTAATTCATTAACATTGAAACAATTGCTGATGATGGAAAATTAGTTTTACTTCAAAATGCCCTTTGACGTGTTAGAAAACATACTTTATCGTGAAAAACCACTCAAAGTCAATGTCATTGATCAACCTTCTAAAAGTCTTGAAGCTTTGAAAAAAAAGATTTATTAACAAGCGTTGTAGACTTGTTGCCTTCATCCTATAGTGAACAAGGTAAAAGACTCTTGACGTATCCCACTGAAAATCAACAAATTGACGATAAAAAGAAAGAAGTTCCAGGGCAAGTCCTACACTTTAATTGATTTGTTATCGGACCTGACTGCAAATCGTAAAAGAGTCGATTTCATTGTTACTCATCTATATAATTGTAAAAGTCTTCAAATTTTCCTAAGAGTCTTATTAGCAATAAGAAATTCCTAAAGAAATTAAAAGAACATGATCCATCAACCACATTAAAGGTAGAAGATGATGATTTTAAATCCTTCTTGGATAATACTAGAAAAAATGATTCGATGACGACGGTAGGTAGATAAAAGCGAAGACGTATTTACTCAACCAGCAGTATGCAAAAAGGTAGCGGACGCTTCACACATCACTTACGTTTAAAATGGATTAAGTTTTGAAAGGTGTTTATAAAAATATTGGAGAGCCAGAAAGTTTAAGTTCTCCCACTACACTTGCTAAGGTTACCGGGAATAAAATGAAGTCAGCAAAAGAGTTTTTACAAAAGGCACCCAGTTATACTCTTCATCGAAATCACAGGGCTTATGATAATCACTATCGAAAAGCTAAAGCCTTTTATCTTCTGCATATATTACAAGCAGATCTTTTGACTCTGGACGTGATTCTAAAACGTCATAATAAACCCTACAAATCTATTTTACTTGGAATAAGTGTTTTAGTCTCTATGCATATGCTTTTCGATTGCAGTCAAAGAGAGGCAATGAAGTTGCTAAGGCCCTTGAATACATCTTTGAACAAGATTCATATAAAAAATTGAAACAGACCGTGGAAGTGAATTTGTTAATCCACATGTAAAAAGGACTTTATTGAAATATAATACAATACTCTCTCATAGTCATAGTCCTATAAAAGCGGCATTAGCTGAACGTTTAATAATAATAATTCGACTTTCAATTTCAAGGTATTGTGCACTGAAAAATACGGTTGCTTTTATTCATGATTTAGATAAAATTATGTTGATTTATAGTAACAATTCATCATAGTAACAATACCCTTTGCCTTAAGCAATATTCTAATTAAAAGGCGGGGAAGAAAAATTTGATATTGGTGATACCGTTCGAATCACTCGTAAAAGAAATATTTTTGAAAAGGGAAATTACTTGTGTTCCGCTGAACTTTTGAAAGTGTCAAAATTCTCGGTCACTAAAGCCATAACGTATCGGCCTCGCGATATGAAAGGTTAATAGATTCTTGGCGGTTTTGATGACTATGAATTACAAAAAGTTAGAAATAGTGATATCTATCAAATCGAAAAAGTATTAAATACTCGTACTTGCAAGGGTAATCGACAGTTGCTTGTTCGCTGGCTAGGATACAACTCTGATTTGGATTAATAGATACCCACTGAAGACGTTTATAATGTCTGAAGGTTTTTATTTGACATTTATGTCCAATGTTTGTTATCCTCTTTATGACGATTTGAATAAAATAATCGAGGGGTTTTTGGACAAAACTTCCCTACCATTAAATTTGAGGGAAGGTATGAAGTTGCTCTTGTAGATTGTATTCTTAAAAATACATATGATATCCTAAGAAAGGATGGTACATATGATATAAAAATTAGACCACTTAATTGGCAAATAATTAAAGCTCAATATGTAATTGAAAATATGTATTCATTTGAATTTCCCTTTGTCACATTATCACATAAGGAGTTTGGGACTATGAACGAATTGTGTCGTGCTATCAACAAATAAAGTTCATATCGTAAAAATGGTGCCTTTCAATTCAATATTCAAAAAAGAGGGTAAAATCTATATTAGTTCACCCATTGACAATGAAAACGTTATTTTCAATGATAATCTAAGAGAAGTTCTTGGTTTTAAACATAATGTAATCAATGGTAAAGGTGCAGGAAGCACTAGTGTTATGCATCGTGTCATTTTTGCAGAGTATCCACCTGCGTTCTCCCCGGACAGTTGTATATTTCTTTACGCATCCTTTGTCAAGAGATCAAGAGTCGGTAATACCAATGTCCCCTCCTACGTGTTCTTGAAAAAAAATCTAATGAACACATTCGCCACTAGAGTATAGAGCACCTTTAATACGTTCCAGTCAACACTTCCTATTTGGAGTTCTGTCAGTTAACAATAAGAAGTGAATTGGGTTATCCATTAGCAATAAAAAAGGTTTCGCCGTGATAGCAAATCATTTTAGACCTATTCAGTGAAATGGCTAATACAACTCAGTTTGTATGTCCTGATATTGATTGCTATGTTGATACTCTTGGACCACGGCAGCTGGAACATGGAATGGACTATTTTAGGAGTCGTTCGTGAATGTCCGGGTACGGTCTCGGCAGTTGCTTTGCTAAGCTGTTTCGCTTTGCACTGCCCTTAGCTAAAAAATATATTGCACCGGTTGCAGTTGATTTTGCGTCTTCTACATTACATGATTGGGGTTCTGGGAATGATATTCAAGAAAGTGTTTCGCAAAATTTCAGGTCAACCACGCGATCCCTTGGCGATAAATTGAAACAGCAGGGCAAAGTTTTAAAAAAGGTGCAAAAGACCTCATCACTCATCAGTCTTAAGTCATCCCGGAAGCGTAAAGCATCAAAGAAAATAAACAGATCCAAAAAGGATTCCTTTTCCTAGAAAAATGGCATATCTACCATATAAAGATTCTCGCCCTCCAGTCACCTCATCTCTAGATATTTCAATTCGGAAATTGTATATGGCAGTGTAAAGCATGGTTACTATGAACAATTTTATCCGCAACCACCGCTCTCTGAAAATGTTCATTTTCAAACTTATTCCAATGAAGATTACTGTATCGATTTGAATTCTAAATTTATACATTTAAATGTCATTGTTAAAAAATTTAACAATAAAAACCAACATGCAGCCAAGGGATTATCCAACAAAAATTGTGTACTACACAGTTTATTTTGACAATAAGTGTCTACATAAATGGGATATTGGTGAGCAAGAGAAATAATCTTTTAAATTATGCAAGCTCTATACAATTTATGCTTATGACTCCAATGTGTAATAAGCACTTGAGAGGACAAGCACTGGGTTATGAATATAAAACAGATATTGACACTACCAATATTCTTCGACAGGCGACAACAAAAGATTTACATTTGGGAAACTAAATCATGAGATATTTAATACAACTCAATGGATACCTCCCAATGTAAAGATTGATATAAAGCTACAACTTGCACCATCCAATTATATTATGCGAAAAGTACTGGAAACTGCACCCGATTTAACATTTTTCTCACGACGGCAATAATTAATGTTCGAAAACAATACTATTTGGGTGGTAATGTACGGGTGTCACCACTTATTGGTGCAAAAATTGTGTTACACCACTTACTGGAGGGGAAATCCGCTGGCGGCGCCAAATATTATAATGGGATGCCCGCACTCATCACAACGGTTCTGCAAATATAGAGTGTGTTAGTACTAAATTTACAATATAACCTGCCCCAAGGTATGATAACGTGATTGAGTTGTCCAATGGCCAAATTCTAACGCCAAGTGTGTACCCAGCCCGGGTCACCACTAAAGATTTCTAACTATCTCCTTGGAGGTAACGACCCCCCTGTCAATAAAATGATGACGGTGTCTCGTAGCTCTGTTCCTAGCCTGTCTGGGTTCCTGGAAGAATTAGTCTACACAGCTATAGAAAATATCTTGCTTGTAATCTACCAAAGGTCACACGCATATAACAAAAAGAATAGACTTCCCCAGCTGGGGTCTAAATAATATTCATTCTGTAAACAAAATTTGCATAGGGGTGGACCTTGGCTTGTCCCGTGCCAGTCCTCTCAAATACCATTCAAAATATATTCTACTTTTTCCTAAATTTATCTTTCAATGGCTCAGACCAGGAAGACTAAAATAGAATTTACTTCAATGCTTACTTATTGTGAAAGAATCCAGCTTAGCAACCAGAATTCAACTTAGGATTAAAAATTATCTTATAGGCAAATATAATTATAGAAAAGAAAATGGGTCATCTATCTGAAAAGAAAAGAAACAAGGGGTGGAACCCCAACAAACAAGTTATGAGTTCTGTTGCTTTGGGAATTGAAAACGTTCGTGCCTCATACAATCACGAATCAACGCCATATGGGTACAGGTATGCGTACCTATACTGTTTTGTCATTTATCAATGGCGAAATTCGTTCAAAATTGGCATTGGCTTTTGTAAACACATTCCACGAATAAATTTGAACTGTTTTGACTTTCATCGCTTGTGTAAAGTAAATGGAATTCCGCTCTAAAATTTATACTTTAGTAAATCTTACAGGACCCTATATGAATTGATAATACAATCCCTCGATCGAAGTTCTCAAATTTTCAAAAATGGTGTAAGTGAAGAAATATTTGCGAAAACTCATGGTATTATTGTTTTGAATATGTCCAGTACTGAAGATTTGGGTATTGTCCGGACGGGGAATGTGCGTTTAGAGTGTACATTTTCCAAGCCATTGGAGGATATTATTGCATTATTCTCGCTAAATCAATTTGAAACATATTGGGAAATTGCCCCTGACGGCAGTTTTTTATTAGACTGGGCGCCATGAGCACGAATCAAATAATCAATGTATTCAATAAAAACCCATAAATGTCGAAATATAAATCCTAGTGCATACCTACATATTTCCTAGAGCATATTCAACATGTTGACAATACCATTATTATTTTTAATAGCAGTCCATCAACGGTAAAGACGGGGCATTGGTTATGCATCTTTCAAACAAGAAGCAATATAAAATCGTTTGATTCACTTGGTCTACCGTTTACATTCTACACACCTCATATTAAAAATTTTCTTGAGCAGAGCGTAAAATCTATTATTCAAAACCAGAAGCAAGTACAATATTTATCAACGAAAAGCAGTGGTTTACATGCCATATTAAATTTTATTTTTCGATGTCGTGGACATACTTACATGGAATTTCAAGATTTATGAATTCAAGATTTATGGTGAAAATCCTCGATTGAACGACTTTCTAGTTGAAAATACTCTTTCCTGCCTCTATAGTATAAATTTCGGTGCCCTAAAAGTGACATGCTTTAAAAACGTATGTAAATTTGTTTATCAATAAAGTTTGATATATATACAAAATACTGTGTCCTTTAGATTTATTCTTGTACGTATAGGTAATCATCGGAATTGAAAAGTGGTAACAGCTCATCAGGATTTAATTTGTATTCATCTTGACATGCATAGTCAGGGTCACATTTTCTACAATATATTATAACTTAATTTTTATTAAATCTCTTTGCAAAGTCTTTAATACTATTCTGATTTATATGATAAAATTAATGTGTTTCTACTAGCTTATAAAAAGCAATTTCAAATATAAAATTCTCATATGAAAAATCATTTTCAGAAACAACCAAATAAAATTCCGTTGGTTTTTAATCGAAGTAACCAGTATCTTAACAGTAATGACGTAAAAACAATACTCTTTTATTATTCCAGTAATTGAAGCGTAGACCAGGTTCTTCTTCCCAAAAAAAAATTAAAGCAACGACGATACCAGTCTCTTAAAAATGAAATGAACTCACTCTTAGGGTTTTTCGCAATCATGCCAGAGTAAGTGTTTTCACATTGATCACATTTATCATAGTGACAATTGGAGCATAAAAATCCTCTATTATAAGAGTCACAAATCTCTTCAAGACAGGAAATAAAGTGTTTAATTTACACTACATATCCTCTATGCAATTTACACGGATTGCACTTTTCATTATAGTCATCAACAAAACTACAATTCTCACAGGATGACCAGGTGCCCAATGTATACAAGCATAATGGGCATGTGTAAAACATTTTTCAATGTTGACTGTCTCACTTCCAAAAAGAAACTGATTCCAGATCAAATCAAAATGTCTCTTAGGAGCGTTACAAAATGTCCATCTAAGGAGTGGATAATATCAAAACCACAATATCATTTTATTTTGTCTCAATTAATGTATCTATGAATTTAGTAAAAGCACTTGGAGAACACGAAGATAAAGCTTCATATAATAGTCGAAAGATCGGGAATCGGTTCCCATTATATCGTTAAGAATATCTCGAGAAAATATCTTTCTTTGAAGAGATAATTCCAGAAAGTTATCATCTAAAACTAACCATTGTTCCAATTTTACTAGATTACCTAAGATTTTCTGATTCTTAAATCTATCCATTTTATCACACTCACTAGCAAATACAGACTAAGAGCTTTCTATAAAATGTTCTGTTCAATATATTTCGGTAGTGCATTTAATCCGTCTTGTAATCTTTGTATATGCGTTAAATCCACCTTAGCGGCAAAGCACAATTGTTCTTCCGACTTGAATTTGCTTAATGATATAACATATCCATTATGCATCTTGTCCCATTCAAGGGTTATCCGGCAACCCCTTTTAATTTCCGCCACAACCTTAGGTATTCTACGTCCCATTTCATCAACATTTTCAATATTCAATAATGTATAAGCATCCATTTTGATGTTGACTGTCAAACTTCCAAAAAGAAACTGACTCTCGATCAATAAAAAATGGCTTCTACCACCTGGGGAAGCATGTTTTGACATGTATAGGAGGAAAAACATCTGGGAATCTTGCCTGGGCATGCCGAATCTTACCTGGGCGGAAAATTTGCCTGGACATACCAAATCTTGCATTGACATGTCAAATCTTGCCTGGGAAGGAATTTTTTCAGCTAGAAACAAGTGAGAGGGGCTAGCATCTTCTTAGTTAATTTCCCTATTATCCCGGCCACACTCCAAGTAATTGAAATATCCCAGGAATCCTGCCAAGGATGGGAATCTTGCCATGGTTGGGAATTTGCATAGAAACAAAATTGCGGCACCTGGTCACCAAAAGAGGGAGTTGGTTGCCTGGTCGCCAAAGTCCCTAGGGCTGTCACAGAATGTATTATGGCCAAACTAATAATAGAAAACAAAATGCAGTCATATAAACCCCGGATAATAAGGCAATATTACTTTACGGTATTTCAGCACATGTCTCAGTCGGATCAACGTCAAAATAATTTTTTGGGGAAGGAACGATGTCATAAAAGATGCCAAAAGGATTATTTATTTTTGTCGACGCGAATGTCCCCTTTAGAGTCATGTTTTTGGAAAATTAAGTGTCTACATTCTTACTTTTTATCAAATCTTGACAATAATAAAAATATAGTTTCCTAAATATTATAATACTTATTCTGAAGATACTTTTTGTTTTAGTATTTTCATTGGAAAATATTTCTCTATTTTTTGTATTACAATGAACAAGTTAAAAAATGCCCCAATAATTTACGTGAATTGACATGCCTATAATGTCTCCCCCTAAGATACCTTAATGTAGAAAAGAAGGTTTATGTTGGTGTTTTTATTCTGCCCTTTGTAGGACGTATGATTACGGTCTTAAGGTGATTAAATCTCGGGTAGCGTGTCCTTAGATTCGGCCTAACTAATTACCTTGAGCGTATCTACTGGGAATTAACGTAAAGTTTAAATAACATTGTAGAGAGGTTGGTTATTATATAATACTTTTATTTATGCAATGCACGATACAAGGTCTGGATATATATAAGCCATGGGGACTAGTTGTCCCAGGGAGTCAACAACTATAATAATACACTAATAAAGAACAGTACAATAAGATACTTAAACGCTTACTATCTTTCAAGGTATTCCCTAAAATAAAGGGACTGGGATTTGAGGAAGACTGATCAAAAAATAATTGTTTCTCGTCACCATTGATTGTGTCAGTATTCTCTTATAGGAGCATCGTCGGGGACTAGTGGTAATTGTAATATCAGTGGTAGCGTACAAATATTAAATCTTATAATAAGAACCTTATATGCCCCCAGGGCATATAAGGAACAGTACAATAAGATACTTAAATGCTTACTATCTTTCAAGATATTCCCTAAAATAAATGGACTGGGGTTTGAGGAAGACTGATAAAAAAATAATTGTTTCTGGTCAACATTGATTGCGTCAGTATTCTCTTATAGGAGCGTCACCGGGGACTAGTGGTAATTTTAATATCAGTGGTAGCGTACAAATATTAAACCTTGTAATAAAAACCCTATATGCCCCCAGGGCATAACTCATAACCCTTGCCCTCTGGGCTGTGGGGGGGGGGTTGTCACCCTCAAAGACCTCATTCCCAGAACTTTCAACTACGTTGAACAAAATGGCTATCTCAAAATTTTGATTGGATGTGTTTGGTGAAAAGGTGGTTGTGAAACGAAGGTTAGTTGCCCTCCAATCCCTTTTGACTATTAAAAAGGGCACTAGCCCTTTGAATTTCCAATCGAATGAGCCCTTTTTGAAGTTTCTACGACAAAACTTTCCATAAAAACCTTATATGCCCACAGGGCAAAACTGACAATCCTTGCTCTTAGGGCTGGGGGAGGAGTGTCCTCCTCAAAAACATAATTTCTATCTGGAAATCAACTGCACTGAACAAAATGGCTATCCCAAAAGTTTGATTGGATGTGTCTGGGGAAATGGTGGGCGTGGAGGGGGTGTTATTTTCTTTCCAATCACTTTTAAATATTAAAAAGGGCACTAGCCATTCTAATTTCCAATCGATTGAGTCTTTTTTGAAGTTTCTACGACAACTCCTTCAATACGAAGTGCCCTGGCCAAAACCAGAAAACAAATAATACATTGTGCCAACAATGTTCTTTACTTAGGCAGCGCTATTGCGCTGCCTATGATAAGGGGTCCCGAAGTTTACAATGGCACTTTTCCGGCTGTTCAGAGCAATACCATTTGACCAGCACCAATCTTTTACTTTATTAAGAAGACCTTGAGCTAAGGAAGTGGCAGATGGCAGATCGAATGTTGCAATGAAAAAGTTACTGCCGTCAGCAAAAGAACAAGATGCACAAGGGAATGAAGACCACCAACAAGGTCATTAATATAAATTAAATAAAAAGTGGCCCAAGCACAGAGCCCTGTGGGACACAATTCACTATAGACAAAGTAGAGGAAGAAGGGCAATTAACCAAACATGCTAAGATTTCGCTGAGAGGTAAGACTTAAACCATTTAAGTGGGACTCCATGCACTCCAAATAAAGATAATTTAGACCAAAGAACAGAGTGGTCGTCTATATCAAATGCCTTTGAAAAGTCAAGAAATAGATCAAAACACACAAGCCCTTGTCAGGATTAACACGCAAAAACTCTGTTGCGTCTGAAAGTGCATGCAAGGTAGAGAACCTGGGACGAAAGCCATACTGATGGTTAGTTATGAGAAAATTTACTGCAGTCGGATTAGTACTAAATAAAAATGAAGAGACTACGGTACACTACTTTTCAACAACCTTAGAGACTGTAGGAAGAAGAGAAATGGTTCTACAGTTTGAAAATAGAGATAAATCATCTTTTTTATACAAAGGTACAACATTAGCAATTTTAAATGAATGAGGAGGAACACTAGAAGAAAGAAAGAGGTTAGTTACGTGTGAGATGGAATTTGAAACAAATTGACCAATTTTTTTCAGAACATTATTACTCAAACCAAAACCGTCAACTGAACGGCTGGATTGGCTGGATGATGGATTGGCCGAGGGTCTTACTAACTGCATCAAAAAGTCATTGAAAAAAACCTCAATTCCCTAGCAAAATATTGTTGAATTTCGTACAAATACTACTATGAGTGTAAAGGAACTTTCGCAAGTTCCCTTTACACTCATCAATTCGACGCGAAAAACAGAGCTTTTTGGCTGCACATACTGAAGAAGTGAGCACATTTTTATAATGTTTAAACTTCTAAACATGTAACCTTGAACAGAGACACCTTCATATGTCTAGCATTGATCAAACCTCTAGAAATCCATGGGCATTTGGGTGCAGAATTCCTTGGCCTCTTTCTAAGAGGAAAATGTTTACCCAACAGGGTTCCCATACGGCACAAAAATAAACTCGTTGCACATTCAACATCATTATCTTCAAGAACACTAGACCAACCATTACTCTGACGACTATGAATTAAATTAGAAATTTCTTTATCGGTAAAAGTTCTAAAAGAAGACTCACCTTGCTCATTCACATCAATCTCAGTTTTAGGCACAAAAAGTGATAGACAAATAGGGAAGTGATCAGAAATATCAGTGAAAACAAGACCAGAAGAATACTTCAAATTAGGAGAATGAGAAATGAAAATATTATCTATTAAAGTGGCACAATTTCTTGTACGGTCAACATGAGAAGGAAACAAAATTGAAGGAAGTAGCCTAGAAGAAGAAAGTACATCAAAGAGATAATCACATTCATCACCTGATCCAATATTTTACATATTACAATTAAAATCTACCAAAACAAAATTCCATTTCTTAGAGAAAGTACGCACAGTCGGGAAGGGAGGGGGCTTATTAAACAAATAAACAGTATCACATGCAAACTGGCTTTTCAGATCAATGACAAGAGAATAAGTGTGTCCTACTATTTGACACTACTGAGGTAATCAAGGTCAGACCTTCTAATAGATTCGAGATGAGGTTTTATAAATAAAGAAATACCCTCTACGCAATTTATTACCATTCTAGTTTAAAAAACTTTAATCAGAAAAAGGTTTTGCACAAAATAAGTTTTTCAAAAAAATGAAGAACTCAATTAAACCAAAAAGGCAGCGCTTTACATAGGCAGTGCTATTGCGGATGAGGGAGGAAGACTAACTCCCTCCCTCATGCGCTTTTCCGCAAGACATCCGATTAAAATTTTTAGCTAGCCATTTGATTCAGCATAGAGGAAACGTCCAATAACTATATCATTGGTGATGATTTGAGTCCCATAGTCCCCTGGGAAAAGGATTTTCACAGCACAATTTGCATATTATTTATATATAGCATCTGTTATTAACAAATATATATATATATATATATTAGAGGGGAGAGGGTTGAATTTTCTGCAAGGAAAGGATTTTCCAAGAGGAGAATATTCCATGAGCAGTAAACTTTCCTGGGGAATTTACCAGGGGAAATTTAAACGGGGAGGGGAGAAAAGGAAGGGAATTTTCTGGCAGGATTTGAAAAACGGTCAGAAACTAAACTGAAACACAATTTTTTTTCGACTGATAGCTAGGAACCGCATTAAAACTTAAAACTATCCGACATTAATCCTTATATGAGGGAGACGGGGCTGCTCCTTCCTCAGCCCCCTCTCTATGCGCTAGGGTTTGACTTTGCATCGGAGTCCTTTAAGAGAGACTGCTCAAACACAAGGGCCACTGAATTTGAATGGGAAGTATTTTTTAGAGAACTTTAAGAGTTTAGCGCAAAGAGCGAGGGTTGAAGAAGGGGTAGTCCCGACCACATTTGTTGTTGCTATCAGCTGAGAAAATGTGTTTTTAAAAATTTAATCTGGACTTAACACTTCAGTAACAAAAGAAAAATACAATGCAATTCCTTCAATATTCTTTGCAAATATATTAATCACTATCGCTTGTTAACTAAAAGAACAATAAATAAAAATTATATAAGAAGTGACATCACCTTGGCTCGTATTTCCACCCATGTAAGAATTGTTAGATCTCCTCATTTTATAGTTCCTCATTTTGTTCTCTTGAACCTGATATAAATTTGAAAATAATTTAATCTTTACTCGTTTTAAGATTTAGTTATTCATTTATATTAATACCTGTTGCAAGTTTTTTTGCTATGACTTTTTATTTGATTTCTGTTCATTTTGTGTTTCATTTATTGTTCGTAGTGAGGCCATAATGTATTTAAAGGGTGCCCACACCTAGTTCTAAAGGGTGCCCTCTGATGTCACAACATCCCTGTTTCCAGCTGGCAATATTCCTAGGACACACCCTCGCGCTTTAAACGGTCGGATAGGAAAATACCACAGGATTTCAACGGGTGCATTGTTTCGTCAAACGACACACCCTCGCACTTTAAATAGATACATAGTATTTCTACTGGAACCCTCTGAAGTCACGACAGAGATAAGGAAAGTGGCATTGGATTTCTACTGTAGCCCTCTGACGTCACGGTACACACCCCTTTTCCGAGCACGCCTTGTTTCTAGGCAATTGTACATGTCTAAACATGCCTGTTTGTTGTTTGTTGGTTATGTTTGATGGTTCTGTGGTTTGATGGTTATGATTGCTGGTTATGTTGTTTGTTGGTTATGTTTGTTGTTTGTTGGTTATGTTTGATGAACATGTGGTTTGATGTTTGTTGGTTATGTTTTGTTTGATGTTTGTTGGTTATGTTTGTTGATGATTTTTTTTGATGATGGTTATGTTTGTTGATTATGTTTGCTGATGGTAAATGTTTGTTGGTTATATTTGTTGGTTACGTTTGCTGGCTATGTTGTTTGATATTTATGTTGTTTGATGTTTGTTGGTTATGTTGGTTAATGGTTATGTTGCTTGTTGGTTGTTTGTTGATGGTTATGTTTGATGTTTCTTGATTATGTTTGTTGGTTGATGGTTATTTTTTTTTGGATTATGGTTATCTTTGTTGGATGTTGGTTGATGGTTGTTGGTTATGTTTCTTGTTTGTCGGTTGTTAGTTATGTTTGTTGATTGTTGATTATGTTTGTTGGTTATGTTTGATGGTTATGTGGTTTGATGGTTATGATTGCTGGATGTTGTTAGCTGTTTATGTTTGTTGGTTATATTTGATGTTTGTTGGTTGTTGGTTATGTTTGTTGATAGTTATGTTGTTTGATGGTTATGTAGGTTGTTGCTTTGGATATATTTGAAAATCATTGTTGTTACTAGCCAATGCCGCCCCTTGTTTCTAGGCAAAATTCCCAGGTGTTTTTCCTCCTATACATGTCCAAACATGCCTCCCCAGGTGGTAGAGTCCCCAAGGATGTTTTTTTCTATGGAAAACCAAAGACTGCCATTATGGAACATGTCCAATATTTCCCCTTAACAACCGCCATTTTTAGTACATTAGATAGGTGGAGCTACAGCCCCCTTAAGCCGTTACACATGTACAATGCGGTCATCTGGCAAGATTCGTCACACCTACGCAATGCAGTCACCGGTTCTATTAAAGGGAATACACTTGGCCTGACTCACATGATACACCCCTCTACACTTCTATGATGCCACGACACACCCTATTTCTAACGGTCAGGTCTAATATGCTCTACGCAATTTTATGTAACCCTGCCTCAGGAAACAATGGGGGAATCCCTGCTTATAATGTAACGAGAGCACATACCTTACGTAATGATGATGCATCACTGTCACGTAATATATTTTTTTTCGCCTGAAACTTCCAAAGCGTTTTTTTTTCATTTACTTAATGGTGGCACACACTTTATGGAAGGTTAGCGCATCTTACGCACTGACTTTACATAAAGTGTGTGTGCGTGTGTTTTTGTTTTTGTGTGTGTGTAAGTTTGTGTGTTTGTGTGTGTGCTTGTGTGTGTTTTTGTGTGTGTTTTTTTTTTTTTGTGTGTGATTTTTGTGTTTTTTGTGTTTTTTGTGTGTGTGTGTGTTTTCGTGTGTGTGTGTGTTTTTGTGTTTGTGTGTGTTTTTGTGCGTCTGGTTTTGTGTGTGTGTATTTGTGTGTGTGTGTGTTTTTGTGTATGTGTGTGTTTTTGTGCGTTTGTGTTTTTTTGTGTGTGTGTGTGTTTTTGTGTGTGTGTGTGCTTTTGTGTGTGTATGAGTGTCTCTGTGTTTTTTTTTGTGTGTGGGTGGTTTGTGTCCGTGTGTTTTAGTGTGTGTGTGTGTTTCGTGTGTGTTTTTTTGTGTGTGTGTTTTGTGTGTGTGTGTTTTGTGTGTGCGTGTGTGTGTGTGTGCCTGTTTTTGTGAGTGTTTGTTTTCGTGTGTGTGTGTTTTTGTGTGTTTCTGTTTTTGTATGTGTGTGTGTGTGAGTTTTTGAGTGTGTGAGTGAGTGTGTTTGTGTGTGTTTGTGTGCGTGTGTGTTTTGTGTTTGTGTTTTTTTTTGCGTGAGTGTGTGTTTGTGTGTGTGGTTTTTTTGTGTGTGTGTGTTTGTGTGTTTGTGTGTGTGTGTGTGGGTTTGTGTATGCTTGTGTGTGTGTATGTTTTGTGTTTGTGTGTGTGTGTGTGTCTTTGTTTGTGTGTGTGTGTATTTTTGCGTGTTTATGTTTTTGTATGTGTGTGTATGTGTGCGCGTGCTTGTGTGTGTCTGTATTTCAAACGTTAGAAGATGCTCACAATGATGACGGGTGCCTTAGGCACCTGTCATCCAGTAATAGTGTGGTACTGTGGCGTGAATCGCTTGCAAAAACCTGAATGAATGACTTGAAGCAAAACTTTTAACAAGAAACGTCTGAAAAGTGTTTTGGGGGATATAGGGCAATGACAGAGGTGTGTCACAGGGGCAGTAAAAGTCTGGCATTGTGAGGTACAATGTTTAGAGTATCAAACACTAAAAAAGAAAGGGGGGGGGGCGACTTCTCTCTTTTCAAAACTATGTTGTTTAATGGGATTCTTTATTTTATTTTCAGAGCGGAAAAAGGTTGAAGAGGTCCTAGGGGCGCAGACTGGTACCAAATGGTGATGGAGGGGAAGGGGGGGGGTATGAGGGTTAGTGACAGTGTGAAAAAAGTATGGCAGCCCCATTCCGCTCTGGGCCATAAGTATATTTTTTAATGGTTTTGGTATCCTTATCCCAAGATTATATTCCAACCTCTCCCATTAGGTATCAACGCTTAAGATGTGTATCACCATTACTACGCAGCACCCGCGTGTGTACTGTGCTCGGGGAGACTACCCCATGATTTTCTGGAGTCTAGCTTGTAAGATACAATGGCATCATCCATATTAGACCTGGTCACGGAAATCTTGGGGATCTTCCAGAAAAACAATATGCCAAAACAGGTGGGTTTCTTGGCAACACAGAAGAAATATTAGAACACCTGGAATCCCTGGTGATCTGTCAGAGGTGAGAATCTTTCCAGGGATGCTGTGACGTTAGAGGGCGTGTCCCAGAAATTCTATGATAATTTCCATATTTTTTTAAATTATCTCGAGCGAGACCATTTTGAAACCTTCTTTATCGCCTAGCAAAAGTCCTGGTTCCATCCCCAGAATGAGTAAACACTGAACAAACTCCCCCGCAGTGCGCGGAATGGGTGGGAACAAGAATTTCTCAAAATAGAATTTCTCCCTTTACGTGTTTTGATATTTTTGCTGAAATATGTGCCCTGGGTTGCGTAAGGACTGAGAAAACCCGCTCTGTGGATATATCACTCCCTCAGAGGTGGCCAGCGAGCGGGCTGGAACCCTAGGGGAGGGTCGTTGCAGGCTAACAAAAAAAAATAAGAAAACATTTAAAAACTAAACATTTTAAAATTACCACTTTTCGCAACGACACAAAATAAACATAAACATAAATGGCTAGATAAGAAAAGGCAGTTAAAAATAAGATAAAACTAGATAAAATAAGCTGGCGACGGAAAAAACAGGTCCCCTCCTCCCCACAGACGCTCCACTGGAGCCCTCTTCCCTCATCTTTCCTTAGATTACGCATATTATTGTTTATATTTTATCCTTTTATAAGCCACAATAATGCCTAAAAACTGCATCTATTATCAAGGCGCCCCCTGAAAATGATTGCTAGGTGGAGGGTGGAAACTATTGTTAGGATATTGTGAAATATTCATTAATTTAGCTAAATGAAAAGGGGTTATTTCCTTAAAAGCTGTTAAGACGTTTTAAATACATTTCTAATATCACTCCCCCTACCCCCTGAGTTGCATGCTGGGACCCCCGATTTTCCATAATACAGGGTCCTTTTTTTGCGTATATTATGATATGGTTTTTTTCACCTTTTATTTTTGTCGTGTTTTTAACTGTCTTTTTCTATGTTTTAATATTGCTTGTCAATTTGTCTGAAATAATAAACCTTTTATTTTAGCCTTTGTTTTTAAGATGTATTGTTTTGGACAATTAAGGAGATTACTTAATTAAACCAATCCTGAGTCTGTATTGCTATTAATACCTTGACATCGATTATCTCCTCGAGCGTGTCAAATGGGGAGTGTAACACTTTATTCTAGTGTTTGCCAAAAATAGGGAATCTTAGGTGTCATGCATTAGGTTAATTTCAGAATATTAAAAATAGATCAAAATACTGAAAATAGTTTCAGAGACGACTTTATTAGGGCATAAATTTATTGGAAGAAAATTGACCTTTTGAGTCCTGGCGGGGTCAAAGAAACAACTAATGAAAGAAAAAAAACATTGTATGCTTCGGACGAAAATTAAATGCCAAAAAGGATATTAAGTGACAGTGATGGATGCGCCGTCGATGCGTAAGATGCGCTGACCTTAGTTAAAGTGTGTGCCACCATTAAGTAAATGAAAAAAACGCTTAGAAGGTTTCAAGCGAAGAAAAAATTATTACGTAACAGTGATGCACAATCATTACGTAAGATGTGTGTTCTCGTTACGTTATAAGCGGCGATTCCCCCATGGGTTCCTGAGGCAGGGTTACATAAAATTGCGTCAAGCATATTAGACATGACCGTTTGAAACGGGATGTGTTGTGACGTCATTTGAGTGTTGAGGGGTATATCATGTGAGTCAGGCCAAGTGTGTTCCCTTTAATAGAACTAATGACCGCATTGTACAGGTGTGACTGCTTGAGGGGGTCGTAGCTCCACTTACCTAATGTAGTAAAAAAATAGCGGTCACTAGGTGGAAATATTGGACATGTTCCATAAAGGCCGTCTATGGTTTTCAATAGAAAAAACATCGTGGGGGACTCTACCACCTGGGAAGGCATGTTTGGACATGTATAGGAGGAATAACAACGGGAATTTTCCCTAGAAACAAGAGGTGGCATCGGCTAGTAACATCATTTATTTTCAAATATATCCAAAGCAACATCCGAAAACCAACATTACCATCAAACAAAATAATCATCAACAAACATAACCCACAGCCAACAAACATCAAACATAACCCACAAACACAACCAGCAAACAACATCCGGCAATCATAACCATCAAACAACATAACCATAAAAAATAACCAACAATCAACAAACATAACCAACAAGCAACGGACATCAACATAACATAACCAACAACCATCAACCTACAACCAACAAACATAACCATCATTCAACGAACATAACCATCAACCAACAATTATAATCAAGAAACATCAAACATGACCATCAACAAACATAACCAACAGGCATAACCAACAAACAACATAACCATCAAACAACATAACCAACTTACATCAAAAGGCATAACCATCAAAAATCAAACCACATAACCAACAAACATAACCAACAAAATAACCAACAGACAACATAACCAACAAACATTAACCATCAAAAAAGAACCAACAAACATAACCAACATCAAACATAACCATCAACAAACATAACCAACAAACATCAAACAAAACATAACCATCAAACATCAAACCACATGATCATCAAACATAACTAACAACCATCAAACAACAAACATAACCAACAAACAACATAACCAGCAATCATAACCATCAAACCCCATAACCATCATACATAACCAACAAACAACAATCACATCCAACAAGCATAACCATAAGACCACAATCATAACCATCAAACCACATGACCAACAATAAACAACCACAACCAACAACCACATCCAACAAAACATAACCAACAAACAAAAAACAATCACATTAAACAACTTAACCATCAAACGTCAAACAACATAACCAACAAACAACATAACCAACATCCAACAAACATAGGCATGTTTAGACACGTACAAGTGCCTAGAAACAAGGCGTGCTTGGAAAAGGGGTGTGTATTATGACGTCAGTAGGCTGTGGTAGAAATCCAATACTAATTTCCCTATCTATGCCGTGACGTCAGAAAGATCCGATAGAAATACTATGAACCTATTTAAAGTGCGAGGGTGTTTCGTGTGACGAAACAGGGCACCCGTGGGAATCCTATGCTTTTTTCCTATTTTGACCGTTTAAAGCGCGAGGTTGTGTCCCGGAAATATTGCCGGCTGGAAATAGGGATGTTGTGACGTCCGAAGGCACCCTTTCAAGCTAGGCGTGGGCACCCTTTAAATGTATTATGGCGTCACTACTATTCTTTAATAGTAATTTATGGTCATTTTGAGTTTGAATTATTGTAGGTTTTAATTTCTTCAGATCTTAAGTTTAATATGACCTGTACTTTTCTGTGAAAAACTTCTTTTCGGAATTTTTTTTAAATTAATATCAAGTTAAAGTTACAATAAAAAAGAAAAAAAAGTTCAACCCTCTAGAAGCGTATTGAGTACATTTATTCATTTTTCTTTTGGAAGAAGGTACTAGAAATTGAAATAAAAAGAATCCATATGAATACTGTACAACCACTAAGCAGACAAATAAAATGTAGTCCTGAAGAACATGAAAAAATTTTCGAAATGACAAAATTGTAATATAATAAGGAATATTGGTATGCATACATGGCCCTATAATCATAGGCCCTTAAAATAGGCCATAAGGTTTTCTGCAAGACGTAATTGGGCATGATATTTAGAAAATTGTGACACCTTCATCATATTTCCCTCGGAAATACCTTGGTCTACATTTAAAAGAGAAACAAGGTTCGAAAGTATGTTACTAGGTGCAAAGAATTTGCACTGGTGCTTTTTATGGGTGTGCATTATATTCTTTAAACCTGTGCAGTAAATCTGCCAAGTCGGTGCGTAATTACTCAGAAAAATGTGTGTCCGGTGCATTGTCTCATCTAGTAACATTGGTTCAAAAAACGAAACTTGGAGAAAATCTACTTTATATCCTAAATAGATGTTATGTTTGACTTTTTTAAATGAATACGATACAATAAAACAAACAGTTCCCAAGACCTAAAGAATCCTGGTAAATGAATATTATCAAGAACTTATTGAAACCAGCCACTATCGTACAAAGGATAAAAGTACCGCCTTTGTTCAAGTCATGCAAATCATTTATCAAATTCCAAAAAAATGTTTGATTATATACCATTGTTTTCTTTTTTAATACGGCGCTACGTTCGTTATTTATTATTTTTTTTTTTCATCTGTCAAAATCCTTTGGAAATTAAAGTAAGGCCTTTGCTTTAGAAAAATCTAGGACATGAACTCGTAAAATTAAATTTCAGTTATGTGTTTATAGTACTTGAATTATCCTATTGTATTCTTTTATTCAAAAGACAAATTCTGAGCTTTTCAAAGCAAATGCTCATAAGCATTTCTTAGACAGCCACATAATTACAAAGATTCATTCCAATTCTTTTTAGGAGAGAAGGCTAAGGGTGGAATTATTTCTGAGGAGACTATAGAGAATCACCCAAGTTTAAGACATTTAGAGATGTTTTTATTTATTTAAGAAGATAGATCCTTAAACCAAATTGACCTGCCATAATATAAAGAAAAAAACATAAAAGGCTAAACAAAATACTGAAAAAAGCACAAAACCAATATTTCGAAACGACAACTGTCTCTCTTCTTCAGTGCGAACAGAATAATATTTCAGGAAAATGCTAAAAAGGACAAAGAAAAACCAAAAACAAACGCGGAGGGTCAATGAGAAAAACAAACTGATAAAACCCAAAATTAAAAGATGAATAAAATTCAATAAAAGCTCAAATTAGAAGAATCAAAACCAAATACCTAACAACCAAAAGAGCGAGTCATTTACCAATATCCCCGATTTGGACAGAGTCCAAAGCTCTTCACCTTCCATAGAGGTACACTAGTAGTAACCGCTCAATTCATTTAAAGTATACATTCAGATATACGCCTGAGGCATAGATATGTGTGTGTATTTTAAACGAATTGGGGTTACCAGGGTCATTTGCAAAGAGGTATCATTTCTATAGAAGGTATAGTAATTTGAAATATCATATGGAATTTGCTTGAAGGTATATACTTTGCTTACGTGCCCGTACCAAACAAGTTGGTTATAATCTATTCTGGCTCAAGTTTTTTCTGGCACAATTAACTGAATTTCTATTTCATGATATACTAGTTTTTTTTAGGTTACATCTGTGTTGGAAAAACCGATGTATCTTTTTAGATGCCAATTATTTTTCGTATATATTCAAGTTTAAAATTAGATTCATCAACAGTTTTGACTAGTTTATGGAACATAACACAACTAACATTTTTTGTAAGCTTTTATATAGAAAATGGATAATTCTAAGCAATTTCTGGTAAGTAAACATTTTCTCAATATTATAATAAAAAAAAGAAATTATCTTATCTTTAAGCTAAGGAATAAATTATTTCCTTACAATATAACTAAGGGTAATTGTATACTTAGAAGCCTATTTTTTTTTGGTTCTTAAACCAATAAATAATTCAATTATAGGTTTAAGCTTAAGGCGGCTTTTTTTTTTTTTTTTAGGGGTGTTTTTGAAAATAATTACAGCCCAGTCTGCATTTAAAGTGTTGTTTTTATCATTATCATTTAACCTTTTTAGGGATTTTTTTGAAAAAAGTGCTTAGCTATATTGAAAAAAAAAAATGTTTTACAGTACTTTAAATGCCTAACATAAACTGAATTATTTTCCAAACCCAAAATTCATTTTTTTTTCAAGGAAGTGGACACATGCAATACCCCCCCTTCTGAAAAGAGGGCAAGATTTAGCAAAGGTATATTAACGCAAGCTACAAGACCTTCAGTTATCAAATTAACTGGTAGAACTACACACGACCTGGACCAGCCAATGGCCGCGAATCTTTTAATGACAAGGTCCTCTGACCCCAGTGTTAGCTCTATATCAGCTGGAAGGAGCTTGAAAAGGGAGTGGACTGCCTTATATAATGCCTCAGCTCAGCCTACTGAAGATTGTGAGCTTAACCCCCTCAAGTTTTGCCAAGGAGTTCAGATATAGAAGCCCAGTCAGAAGTTGTAAGTATATACAAAATTTTTTTTTTTTCTATCCCTATTTTCAAAAATAAGGTAAATTTTCTCAGGCGCATAGCTTTTGATGAGTAAAACTTAAAATTTGTTTCTAAAAACTATTTCATTTTCTTTCATTAACCAAATTACCTGGTATATATATAAAGGAATGATTATCATGCATTTATATAACAAAAAAAAAAACTTACCTCGTAACTTCTAACCAAGATGCATTATAATGCAATAATTCCAATATTCCTTTTAGACAAAAAAAAACGAACTGTTTTAAAAAAAAGAAAGCGAAAAAAATTTGCTAATACAAAGTTGACGTGCACTTTCAGACTGGTATTTTTGCCCTAATGCATTTGCATACATCCGCTACCTTATCAGATCTACCATTGCTTTTTAATCCGATATGAATTCTAAGTGGGTCGCATGCAAAGCGAACTTTAAATAGTAAGATGCATATCTTCGATAAGCAATTTACACCGGTCTTTATACATCTGTATACTTTTATATACAGAATAGGGTTCTATGGATATTGGTAATAGTGGTATTATACTTTTAATAAGTTCAATATTCGAAGCTAGCTCCAGCAGGAGCTTATGATAGTAGTGGTGACACTTGAGATATAAGGAGCAAGTGCCCCCTATTTTTTAAAAAATTGATTTTTGTGGCATTTATACTTTTAAAAAATACAAAGTTCAATATTCGAATCTAGCTTCAGCAGGAGCTTAGGATAGTAGTGGTGGCAATTGAGATATAAGGAGCAATTGCCCAATATTTTTGAAAAAATACCTTTTTGTGTCTTTTTTACTTTTAAAAAATACAAATTTCAATATTCGACACTAGCTTCAACAGGAACTTAGGATAGTAGTGTTGACAATTGAGATATAAGGAGCATTTGTCCTCTATTTTTGAAAAAATTCATTTTTGTTGCATTTATACTTTTAAAAAATTAAATATTAGAATATAGCTCCAGCAGGAGCTTAGGATATTAGTGGGGACAATTGAGATATAAGGAGCAATTGCCCCCTATTTATTAAAAAAAACCTTTTTGTGGCAATTATTAATTTATAAAAATAATATTTTAAATATTAGACGATAGCTTCAACAGGAGCTTCTGATAGTAGTGGGGACAATTGAGATATAAGGAGTAATTGCCCCCCTATTTTTGAAAAAATACCTTTGTATGTCATTTATACTTTTTAAAAATACAAATTTCAATATTAGAACCTAGCTTCAGCAGGTGCTTAGGATAGTAGTGAGGACAATTGAGATATAAGGAGCAATTGCCCCCTATCTTTGAAAAAAATAGATTTTTGTGGCATTTATACTTTTAAAAAATGCAAAGTTCAATATTCGAAGCTATCCTCAGCAGAAGCTTAGGATAGTAGTGGTGACAATTGAGATATAAGGAGCAATTGCCCCCTATTTTTGAAAAAATACCTTTTTGTGGCATTTATACTTTTAAAAAATTCAATATTCGAATCTAGCTCCAGCAGGAGCTTAGGATAGTAGTGGTGACAATTGAGATATAAGGAGCAATTGCCCCATATTTTTGAAAAATACCTTTTTGTTTCATTTATAATTTTAAAATATACACATTTCAATATTCGAAGCTATCTTCAGCAGGAGCTTAGGATAGTAGCGGTGACAATTGAGATATAAGGAGCAATCGCCCCCTATCTTTGAAAAAAAATACCTTTTTGTGGCATTTATACTTTTAAAAAATACAAATTTAAATATTAGAAGCTACCTTCAGCAGGAGATTAGGACAGTAGTGGTGACAATTGAGATATAATGAGCAATTGCCCCCTATCTTTTAAAAAAATAAACTTTTTTTGCATTTAAACATTAAAAAAATAAGAAGTTCAATATTAGAACCTTTCTACATCAGGAGAATATGATAGTAGTGGTGACAATTGAGATAAAACGAGCAATTGCCCCCTATTCTTGAAAAAAATACCTAGATGAGGGGGTTCGCCCCTTCGTCAATACCTCACTCTTTAGGCTCAAGTTTGTTTATTGCTTTCAAAAGAGCTATTTATTCTAATTAAGCGAGCTTTTTGATTCAGGGGTCATTTTTAATGAATTGGAACAAAATTTGAAATTAGCGTGAAAGGCGAGGTCTTGAGGAGGAGGGAACCCCCCTCATATATGTAATAATTTTGGTTCATTTTAAGTTTTAGTTTTTCTCATTACTTTCAGTTGAAAAAAAAATTTGTTTTTTTTATTTAATTATTAACAATCGTTTTAACAATGGTAAAATTTCATTGAGAATTATAATGAAGAGGCTCAAACAATTGAATTGGACAAATATTTTGAATTTCTATTTTTAAAAAATTTTTGGAATAAAAATATTAGTTTTTTGTTTATCATTCTCGTGTTCTAACTTACCCTTTTAAGAAAACTACTACATTTTCCTGACTAAAAAAAAAAAAAAAAATAATAAATATATATTTTTCAAAATTTTCAGTTGACATTATGAGATACAGAAGACAATGTAATTTTTTTTCTTCTTCTTTTAATTGTTTAGGTGGTGGTAGTGGTATTGTGACAATGACAATGAGAAATTGAAATAGTTTATTAACTATAAAAAAAATTACATAAAAATAAAACTTTTTTTTTCTACAGATTAAAAGTATATCACCACCAGTGATACCATGGAGTGATGAAGCAACTATATTTACTGGACCAATCTTGTCACCGCCAGCAGAGTTCATGGATGAAGCTACACTGGTCTTAGAGAATATGGAGTGGGAAAGTGGCTTCCTTAACGAGGTTTTTGGGGAAATGGCCAGCCTGGATGACTTAAGCTTTGATATTGACATGCCTGAGGATTGGGGGGGGACAGATAGTTTCATGCGTGAATATTTATATGATGTTACAAGTAAATCTGAACCGGGTCCTCATAACAAAATTCAATTATAGGACAATACAAGCTGGCTCAACCAATTGTCCCCGAACACATTGGAATATGTATTAGGGGACCTCATGCCATATCACCCCGATGTGATTGAACAGACCGGGGGTGGTGTTACTGACAATTCTCTGTCACCCGCCACCACTCGACTCCATGCTATAGATAGAAGTAGTACTACTACAACAGCAACAGTCTCCCCTCTTCCGGATTTTTTTCTCTCCAACTCTGCCTTGCATCACACATTAGTCTACAGCGCCAAATTCGGTGACCCTTTCAACTCTCTAGTGTCGGGGGATATAATAACAGATCCCCTGGCCATTACACATTCATATACTGATAAGAGTCGAGCCATTCTTGAACAACAAATGGGGGTGTGGGGAGTGGGGGTCAGTTTAAAAGCATCAATAGCACTAAAAATATTTTTTTTAAATGAAAGTGCGGGTGAGATGTATTCGAAATACTTGCGCACAGAGATGTTGGCAATACACCCGAATTTATCAAATTTTGGGGAGGTTTTTCTAAATTGGGCCAAGAGTATTCACAGTACGTGGTCAAATTATAACGAGGGGGGGTAGTGGATCTGTGGTTTTATTTATTGAAAGTTTAAATGTTAACATTTGTAGGTTTAAAAAGGATTTTATTGTAAGAGGTGGGCAGGGGGAAAGGGCTATAGTTTTAAAATATCATTCAGATTTAGAGGAGTGTAGGGGGATACAACGAATTTGTTCCGATACGAGGCTGCAGTGTTTCAAGTATGTGTTTTTAATTGCGGCACACATACCTCTGCGCAATGACGCCACTAAGAAAAAGTTGGATAGAATGGCAGTTAATGGTATGGAGGGTTCAAAGTTCCCGAAAGTAGACTTTAATTGTTTAAACGGTCAATATCCCGTGAGACTAAAAGGAATAGATATTTTTGAGCGGGCTAATGCACACTTAAAGATTGATGTCACGCTGTTACAGTATGAACCAGAATTTGAAGAGGGTCAGCATTCCGATAAGAAGGGTATATTATTTCCAGTGCGGGCTGCTTCAATTGAATGAGTAGAACATTGGATGTTGCTTTTATACACCCCACCCACCGACTCCGAGTAAATTGGTCATTTCAATTTAATTAAGGATATTAGTAGGGTTCTAAGTGAGGGTAAAACGGGGCGTGGGGGTGTGTGTTTTTACTGTCCAACATGTCTCTCAAGATTTCGCTCTGATTTAAAGTTAAAGCATCACATGAAACACTGTAAACATCATGGATACCAGGCTGTGGAGACGGTAGGCGGAGATAGAGCGATCTTGCGTTTCAAAAAATTTCAAAACACGCTCCTACAGAGCAATAAGATCGCTTTGGACTGCGAGGCTAAGCTGACAGACGTGTGTGATCCGACAAATTCAAATCATGTTAAAATACATGAAGCCATAGGGGTCTCTTACGCTCACGCGCAACGAGATTCCAATAATATCATGCAAGTGCTGGATGTAGTTGAGATGTTGAGTGACGGTGAAGACTGCATGCGCTCGGCATTGGTCAGTCTAATCAAAACAGCGAACGGTGCAATTTCGCGCCTTCGATATACAAACTATCTTATGGTCCTATCACCAGTAGAAATAGATGCCATTAAAAATCGTAAAATGTGTGGGGATTGCAAGGGGGAATTTTATGATGGTGTTGGGAATGGGGGGAGGAGGAAGGTGATCGACCATGATTATGTGTGGCAGGAAATTACATCGGGGGGGAGTAACTTTTGAGGGGTAGCACACCAGTCATTCAATTTAAACGTTAGACAACTATATTTCGTACCTTTTTTTATACACAATTCCAATTACGACTTAAAGTTTGTTCTTCCGGCGTTGGCCCGCATTGCCAAGGGGGGAGTTGTAGATGACGCATGGATAGATGGTTCTTTTTCATATAATATCATACCCAAATCATCGGAGAAGCTACTGCTGCTAGAATTCATGTGGAAAACAGTTGACAAGGGCACTACGTGCCTGAATAAAATCCGTTTTTTAGACTCTTTCAGCTTCTTCCCCAAATCTTTAAGTCAATTGATTCAGGTGCAGAAATGTGACAACTTTGATAGCTTCCCCCTCCTCAAACAGCGCGTCCCCGATGATGAACTGTATGATTTATTAACGTGTAAGGGTATATATAGAGATAATTTTTACACTTAGGGCTCTAAGTTAGAGGAGGGATCACTACCGCCCATTGAAGCCTATTACAATTCTCTTCGCGAGAGTCAATGAATCACTAGTGACTATAAATATGCTCAGAGTAATCGGGCAAAGAGCAAGTGTTCAGGTTGGTGTGACTATTGTAAAATATGCTTGGCCAGTGATGTACTAACTCTTCTGGATATTGTGTGCAAATATACGGATAAAATCTATGGGGAATTTGGGTTGTATTTAGTTTATTATTTTTCCAATCCTCATCTGGTGATGGACTTTATACTTAAAAGCAGCAAAGAATAGATAGGTCTGTTCACCTATGTGGATCAGCATCTTTTTTTAGAGAGATAAATGACGGGTGGGTATGTTTTTCACGGGGACCGTAACATGAAAACTGATCAGACTGGACAGCACACCGATGAAAAGTCAGACGCAGTTTTCTTGGATATGAAGTCTCTTTACCCATCGGCAAGGTCTCACTACTATTGGTCGAGGCGCAATTTTAAATGGATTATCAAGCACCTTACCTTAAATTTCCCCGATTCAAATTGTGGGAGCGATACCGGAGAATAGTAAATGTTTTTTTACCCGTTCGGTGAAATACCCTAGAAAATCAAATACTCATCACGATACTTAGTTTTTATGTGTTTAAATATACCGTTGGGTCGTGACTCTCTGAGCCCCTACAAATTATCTTTAGTAGAAGACGGGAGTATGCACTGGTTACCTTCAAAACAAAAACTAATTGCCGACCTCAACCCGAAAAAGAATATCGTTGTTCATCACGTGCTATTGAAATGGATGGTGTTCAATGGTTTAAAGGTCACAAGGATTCATAGAGCCCTCCAATTTGATCAAAAGCCTTACATGAAAACGTTTATTGACACCTTTGTCAGTAAGCGTTCACAAGTGAAAACGAAAGTTGTAAAAGAAGTCTGTAAACTGAATTTGAACTCAGCTTTCGGTAAAATATGTGAAAGCAAACGAAACAGAAGTCGATGTAACGTTGTAACCAACCCCAAAGATTGTACTCGAATCATTGTGGATCCAAAAGTTACCTCGTTCCCGATCATAGAGTCCAATATGGTGATACTGCATCGCAAAAAAAGAAACATTGTATTAAATAAAATTATTGAGGGGGGAAGTGCAAAAAATGAAATATCCAAGAAACTCATGTTGTCCTTTTATTATAATGTATGAAAGGTACAGTGGCCGATTGAGGGACAAGTTAAAGTGTATTACGGTGACACTGATTCACTCCTGTTAAAAGTTAAAACTGAAAATCTATTGAATGATTTGGAAAATGGCGAGTACATTAGCTCACGAATGGACTACACTAACTGGGACGAATCCCTCTACCCAGAGCTAGTGAAACGCCTGGCCCCAAATCAATTGTTAATGTTAAAATCTGAAACGGGTAGTGATCTGATATCCAGTGGTGTGTTTCCGGGACCGAAGGTATACTGTGTGGAAACGCACAGCGAGGATATCAAACAAGTTTGCAAGGGGGTACCTACACACTTTGTAAAAAATAATTTCGACATGAGTGTGTATAGAAACTGTGTGGAACGTAGTTTAGTGCCAAGGGCAAAAGTCATGGCTATTCGCTTTTTACAATTTACAAACTACACAGTTAGACTTGAGAAAAATGACATGTCTGCCATATCGGAAAATTTATTTTTAATTGTGTTTTTTTTTACTGTAATACAAAACTTTAATTTTTTAATTTAATACCTTTCTGAATTTAAATATTAAATAAAAAAGCGCGGTATAGAAAAATTAAATTAAATTCACTAAAAAAAAAAAAGTATAAATTGGGTGGGAGTTTTTTTTTGGGTAATTAGGTTTTTTTTTTAATTCTTTTTTTTTCTATCACAATCAATTTTCAATGTGTGTGTGTGTGTGTGTGTGTGCTTGCAAGGCAGATCAATTTCCAGTATTTAATGCCAGCCCCGGCCCCGGCCCGCCGCTGCGGGCCCCGGGGCCGGGGGCTTCCGGGCCCGGCCGGCCCCCGGGGCCGCCCCCCCGGGGGGAGGGGGGACCCCAAAATTTAAAATGTTGTAAGTAAAAGTGTATGATATTATTTCACAAGTGTGTGTGTGTGTGTGCACATTAGTCCAATAAATGTTGTATTTTTTATAAATAAATAAACAGAAAAAAAGTGTATTTATTTAATTGTTTGTTTTTTGTTTTTTTTTCTAGTGGCTATTTAAATGTTGTATTTTTTTTTATTATAAATAAATTAAAAAAAGTGTATTTTTTTATTCATGTTTAATGTGCCTTTTTCAATGTATTATTTTTTTTTTTTAAAGTATTTTAACTTTTTTTTTATGTATATAATAAAAGAAAATATTATTCTTTATTCTTCTTATTCTCGTTATTATTATACTTGAAGGTAGTAGTAGTAGGAGTAGTAGTAATAGGGAAATTATTTAGTTATTAGACAGTTATAGTCTTCATTTAGTTGTCTAGGTTAACTGTTGATATGAAAATTTATCAATTTAAAACACTATTCATATCGGGTCTGTGCGAACCGGAAATATTGGGCAAAACAACACTATTGACAAAAATTATTAAAAATTGTAATACAATATCTTTGGGAAGGCTGAAAAAAATCTAATATGGCTATATTATTTGGCAGGAGTCATGTGATGAAATAAAAGAGATTGCCACCACCCTGGGGCTGGTGCCGATATAATTCATACAGGGGCTTGACATTTTCAGCATTATTGAACCCAACTCTTGGTTGATTATTGCCGATCTGGCTGAATCTGTTGAGCAATGGTCCTAGGAAAAAGTACCGGTCAGTGTTTGTTCTTATGGCAAGACGGTTTCCATTACTCTGGTTCTACACAATCTCTTTCACCAGAGCAAATATATGCGAAAACTTGCATTGAACTGCACTTACTATATCATCTACAGAGTTGTTCGTGATTCCTGCTCGCTAATGACTCTCAATAAACAAATCTATCCGGGAGCCACCAAATTTTTTCTCTCAGCATACAAACATGCCACTAATAGACCCAAAGGCTACAACCTATTGGATCTTATTCAAAACAAACCCCATAATCTACGTGTAGTCACAGCTATTTTTGACAATGAAATTACAGTATATCTCCCCGGGAACACTAAAAAGACCTATTAGTTGCTATCATGACACTGAAGAAACTACATGAAAATAGACATTTGTTTTCAGTTCTAAGCACTTCAAAACCTCCGCTTAGGAAAGCAATACTCAAACACGGTATTGAAAACGATTTCATTATTCTAATATCCGAACTTTGTTTAAATTTGATCGAGGGTAATGTTCAAGTGCCATAAGTAATTAAGCAACAGGCAAATAAAAATCATTACATGCTACGTGAATTGGCATATATAAGTAAAAAAAAGGTTTTTAAAAGGACACAACATCTTCAGATGGTTGGTAGTTTTTTCAGACTTTTAATGCCCATACCTGTAGGACGGACTTAGAATAAGTTTTCTCTAAAGAGAGAGAGAATATCAAACCCCTCTAAAATAATTTCAATAGAACTCGTTCTCTCGCCTCTCGAACAATATAATAAAACTTTTTTCAAGTTCCTTGGCAATAAGACTATTTTGGATGATAAAAACTGATGCGATGTCAAGACGAAATTCGTCGAGTGGACAAACAAAGGTCCTATTACTTAATGTGAACTGCTGCTGACCACAAAAAAGAATCATCTTCTCAACGGTATGCTTCTGGTACACAACTGAAGAAGGAGGATTTGTATTCTATTGTAATGAAATTTGTAAAGATATTGCCCAACTCATATGGTTAAAAATTTACACGACTCCTAGCCTATCTCTTGGACAGTGATCACATTCAAGTTGAGAGCAATGGGACAGGGATTATAATTCAGGGCAAGAGCTATAATCTACTTGATTTAATCTATGATATGGTTACAAATCGTAAAGGACTATTATCATTTGACACTCATCTATACAACTTTTTAAATACATTAAACTTCCCCAAAAGTCTTATTGTCAATATACAAATTCAATAAAAATTAAATGAACATGCATCATCGTCATCATCAACAACAACATCAACAAGGACATTGACATAATTAAAAAATGAACTTGAAGAAGAAGATTATAAATCAATTTTGGAAAATACTAGCAAACCGCTGATAGCTAGACTAAGAGGGAAGACGTATCAAGTCATCACCACCACCACCACCGGCCAGTATACAAAAGGGTAGCGGACATTACACAACGTGTTTACGATTAAAATGATTGAAGTTCTGAAAGTTGTCTATGAAAATATTGGTGAGGCGGGGAGTTTAGGCTCCCCCACAACTCTTCCCAAAGTCACTGGTGTTCGCACTAAAAATGTACAAGACTGTCTACAAAATGAATCAAGTTACACTCTGCATAGAAATCATAGACTTCGTGCCAATCAATATCGAAAAACTAAAGACTTTTACCCATTGCATATAATGCAAGCAGATCTCCTGACTCTAGATGAGATTCAACGACGTCACAATACACCGTACAAGTACATTCTACTTGCAATCAGTGTTTACAGTTGCTATACATATGCAATTCCATTGAGGTCAAAGAAAGGTGTTGAAGTTGCTCATGCCATTGAAAGTATTCTCGAACAGGATTCGTATAAAAAAATTTAAACGGATCGCGGTAGTGAATTTGTTAATCCCCATTTTGCAAAAGTACTAGAGAAATATAGTACACTGCTCTATCATAGTCACAGTCCTATAAAGGCTGCATTGGCCGAACGATTGATAAAAACTATTCGACTTTTAATTTCAAGATATTGTACATTGAAAAATACACCGGCTTTTATTCGTGATCTTGATAAAATCATGTTGATTTATAATCAATGACCTCATCGATCGTTGTCCAACTCTACGCCAATGGAAGTTCATCATTCTGATCATAATACAATAGACAACTTTCTTAAACAGTATTCCAATGAATCGTCGGCTGTCAAGAAGATGAAAAATAAATTCAATGTTGGTGATACCGTTCGAATTAATAGAACAACTAATGTTTTTGAAAAGGGGAATTACTTGTGGTCCACAGAACTTTTTAAGGTGGAAAAAATCCTAGACACTAAACCCATAACTTATCGCCTGCGTGATACCAAAGATGAGGAGATTCTCGGCGGCTTTTATGACTATGAACTACAAAAAGTTAAAAATGCCAGTGAAATTTATCAAATTGAAAAGATATTAAAGACACGTACTCGTGGGGGTAAGAAACAGTTACTTGTTCGGTGGCTAGGATACAACTCTGATTTTGATTCTTGGATCGGTGTTGAAGATATTGACAATGCCCAATGATTTCTATGTAACTTTCATGTCCAACGTTTCCGATCCTCTCTACAATGACTTGAATACGACAAGTGATTTTTGGACAAAACTCTCCCCCGCCGTCAAATTTGACGGTGAGTATGAAGTGGCTCTTGTCGATTGTATTCTCAAATATACCTATGACATCCTGACAAAGGATCGTAAATATGATATAAAAATTAGACCCTATGATTGACAGCTAATACCAGGTGATCAAGAAGAAATTAAAAAAATCATTTGGTTGGATTATCCATATATTAAATTACCCTATGAGGAGCTCACCTGCATGAATGATTTATGTCGTACTATCAATAAAAGAATTTCTGCTCGTAAAAAATGATCTTTTCATTTCAACTATTCAAAGGAGGAGGGAAAGATCTACATTAGTTCACATATTGCCAATGAAAAGGTTATTCTCAATGATAAACTAAAGTACGTTCTTGGCTTTAAGCTCAATATAATCAATGGTAGAAGTGCTGGAAATACTAATTTCATTTTTACTGACTACCCACCTGCCTTCTCCACGAACACTTGTATATTTCTCTACGCTTCATTTGTGGAAACATCTCGGGTTGGTAATTCAAATGTTCCCCTCCTACGAGTTCTTGAACGAAAAACCAACCAAGAACATGTTCACCACTACAATATAAAGCATCTTCAGTATATTTCTGTAAACACTTCCTATTTGGAACTCTGTCAGTTAACACTAAGAACTGAATTCGGTGATTCTCTAGCAATTTCAAATGGCTTAGCAGTGATTACATGTCATTTTCAACCCATTGTATACGACGACGGTACAATCACCTAAAAAGAAATGAACAATAGAAGAATTCCATTTGTCTGTCCCGATATTGACTGTTATGTTGGTGCTTTGAGTCCACGTCAAATAGGCAATGGATTGGACTACTACAAGGGGCGTACTACAATGTCTGGCTATGGTCTTGGTAGCTGGTTTGCTAGGCTATTTCGGTCTGTACTACTCCTTTCCAGACAATATCTTGTACCTGCTGCATCGAATTTTGCTGCCTCTATACTACAGGACTGGGGGTCGGGCAAGAATTTCAAGGAGAGTGTTAAGGAAAATATTAGATCTTCAGCAAGAGTCGTTGGTGAACAATTAAAATCTCTACAAAATGGGGAGTGATTGAAAAGGATGCGTTCGCGTCATTCACTAATCAGTCTCCACCCAGGCAGGAAGCAAAGGACATCAACAAGGACTTTGAGGAATAAAACAATGAAGTCCAATAGGAAACAGAAGAAGAAGAAGAAAAAGAAAAAGATTGTTATATCAAATAACGATTTCTTCTCTTAAGATGACTTATTTCACCCACAAGGAGTCATATCCATCAATTAGTTCGTCATTTAATCTATTCAATGCCGAAAATGTTGATGTCAGTGTCAAGTATGGCTACTATGAGCAATTTCACCCTCAACATCCCCTCTCGGAAAATATACAATTTCAAATATTTTCCAATGAAGACTATTTCATTGACTTGTCGTCAACATTTATTGATCTAAATGTCATGGCGAAGAAAAAGTCAGATAATACAACTCAAATGCCGGTGATGGTCTCTCCTATGATAACTGTATTCTACACAACCTATTCAAACAAATTAATGTATTTATTAATAGAACATTGGTGAGCACTAGCAATAATTTATCAAACTATGCAAGTTACATACAATTTATGATGATGACACCAAAGGGGAACAAGGAGATGAGAGGACAATCGCTGGGCTATGAATATTGATCAGGTGTTGATACTGACGGTGAGTTGACTACTGCACTGACCCAGGAGTATCATCTGGTTGGAAAATTAAATCATGAGATATTCAATATATCCCAATGACTACCCCCCAATGTCAAGATTGACATAAAGTTACAGATGTCCCCACCAAATTTCATTTTGGGAAAAACACTTCCTGCAGCACCCGATGCAAATGTCATTATCACATCGGCAATTCTCCACGTCCGAAAACCACAAGTTGTGAGCTCTGTTGCATTGGCAGTGGAGAAGCTAAGAGCCAATGGTAACAACATTAAACTTCTTGTCCCCCATACAATCACCAACCACCGTCACAGTGCCATCGGTTCTCGTAGCTATAGATATTCATCATTTATCAATGGAGAAATCCCATCTAAATTGGCTTTGGCCTTTGTGAAGAGTGGCAGTGGCGTTGGATCCTGGATTGAATCCCCCCTTGATTTTAATTTTTTCGGTCTATCTAGTCTTGTGTGCAAAATGAATGGTGGTCCACTCTACACTTTATCGTTTGACAAAAAATCTTATAGAACTCTGCATGAGTTAACTTTGCAGTCCCTAGATCATGATTCTCAACTATTTGAAAATGGAAAAACCGATTCAATGTTTTCAAAAAATCATGGGATACTTGTTTTGGACTTGTCGGGGATTCAGTATATAACCATAGTAATAACAGGGAATGTACGTTTAGAGTGTACATTTGCCGATGCTCTGACTGAGAGTATCACGCTAATATCACTAAGTCAATTTGAAACCTAGGAAAATCATACCCGACGGCAGTGCTCTACTAGACCTAGAACATGAACACAAACAGAATAATCATTTTATTTAGTAAGGATCCATACATGTCCCAGTACAAGTCCTATTGCCTACCTTCGGACTTCATTGAAAAAATTCCAAGTGTTAACAATACCCTAATCATTGTTAATAGCAGTCCATCGACTTTGAAGACCGGTCATTGGCTATTCATCTTTCAAACAGAGAAGAATATTAAACTTTCCTATACATGTATGATCGCATGTAAGTTCTACACTCTATGTACCAGCAACTTGCTTCAATGTAGTGTGAAAACTATTACACAGAATCAGTATCAAGTCCAGGTGTTAACGACTAAGACATGTATCTTTTACGCACAATTGTTTTTCATTTTCTCATGTCGTGGCTACACCTACAAGTAGTTTTCTCGACATCTACATTGACTTACCTAAATTTAACTAATTTCTTGTGTATAAAATAATTAAATTTTTTTTTAATTTTTTTTTTATTGAAATAATAATAAATTTTAATAAATTTTTTTTTTAATTTTTTTATTAATAAAAAAAAAATATATACATTATAAAAACGACTTTTCTACTCTTTAGATTTCATCCACTACTGGGTATTTGTCGACAACAACTAGTGCAGGTAGATTATCTGAATTCACAGTGTACTGATCCTGATGTAGTATAATGTCAGGGTCACATTTTCTGCAGTAGAGTGTAACTTCACTCTTGTAATATCTCTTTGTATAGTCAATGATACTATTCTCATTCATTCTATAGAATTCATATATTTCAATTTGCTTATTTGAAGCAATTTCACAAACAGTGTCCTCAAGTGTCGAATCACATTCCGTCACAGCCAAATAAAAATCAGTGGGCTTATAATCATAACACCCAGTGTCTTCACAACGATGACGTAGAAACCATATTCTTTTGTTGTTCCAACAGATGAATCGTTGACCCGGTTCCTCCTCCCAGAACAATCTAAAACCACGACGATACCAATCTCGTAGCAAAAAAACTAAAATCACGGTTAGGATTCTTTCCAATCCTACCGGGATATGTACTCTCCCACTGCTTACATTTATCATAATGACAATTGGAACATAGGTAACCTCTAGGATGAGAGTCACACACCTCTTCAAGACAGGAATTACAACCTTTAATTTGTACAGCATATCCTCTGTGCAATTTACACGGGTTGCATAATCCACACTTTTCATCATACTCCTCAATCATTGTGCAATTCTCACATGATGACCAGCTGCCCTGTGTGTACATACATAAAGGAAATGTATGGAACATTTTGTCATGTGTTAACGCTCTCACTACCACAATGAAACTGAGCTAGCAAAAAAAAAAAATGTCTGAGAGAGAGAGGAGTAAATAATCCTTGAGCACCATCTTTCTTATGAAAAAAAGTCCTAAATTTCTAAACTAATGTTTAAAAGCATATCCACAATATCATTTCGTCGTGTCGTGATCAATATATCAATAAATTGTGTAAATGCATTTGGACAATAACGTAGAAGATTATGGAAAGAGTTTACTGATGTGTAATTATTTTTCATCGGGTTGATCATCATTCCCCGCTGAAAGTAATAACCTTTAGTTGAAAAATAGCTAAAAACATCATCTATTCATCAATGTTTGTACGCAATTAAGATTGTTCTCGTTTCAAGCTATGTATAATAACTAGCCATTTTTTTTTTCTTTTTAGTCCTATAAAACAAAAGTTACGAATCATAAAACTAATTATTTATTTTTGCTAAAAAATGAAAAATGATAATTTAAAATGTAGAAAAAGAAAAAAATACCATTGATTTATAAAAAATTTTATTTAACATGATTACAATAATAATATTCACTGATGCATTTTGTTCTCATCAATATATTTCGATAGGACATCTAATGCTGACCGAAGTTTATTTATATGGAGAATATTCACTTTTCCAGCAAAACGCAGCTGCTCCTCCTGCTTAAATTTGCTTAATGATATCACGTATCTCGCATACATAATGTCCCATTCAAGACATAGTCTACAGCCAGCGGTTATTTCCACAGCTAGATTAGGTCCTCTTATATCGCTGCTGCTGCTGCTGCTGTCGGTTCCATCATTAATCTCCAATAATGTAAATGCACCACTCATTTTTTTTTTTTCACTAATATCCTTGCAAAAAAAATATTATATTTTAATTCAATTCTCTTAATAATATTAATTTTAAATAAAAATAATAATTTTATTAAAATACTAATCAACAAAAAAGTTATACTCGCTCCTCTTGGCAAAGGTGTAATGACCTGTAGAATAGGACTACCAGAAAAACCTGTTTGGTACGGGCGCGTACGCAAAGTATATACCTTCAAGCAAGTTCCATATGATATTTCTAATTACTATACCTTCTATAGAAATGGTACCTCTTTGCAAATGACCCTGGTAACCCCAATTCGTTTAAAATACACACACATATCTATGCCTCAGGCGTATATCTGAATGTATACTTTAAACGAATTGGGCGGTTACTACTTACACTGGCGAATTCTGGTTTTAATTTTTCTAACTTTGGCTTTTATTGAATTTTATTTAGCTTTTAATTTTGATTTTTATAGGTTTTTTTTTTTCACATTAAATTTCCGCATGTGTTTTGGATTTTTTCTTTGTCCTTTTGGCATTTTCCTCAAATATTCTTCTTTTTGTTCGTACTGGAAGAAGAGAGGCGGTTGTCCTTTCGAAATATAAATAAGAAAACAAGTTTTTTTAACTGAAAGTAAGGAACGACGTTAAAACTTAAAACGAACAGAAATTATTCCGTATATGAAAGGGGCTGTCCCCTCCTCAACGCCTCGCTCTTTACAAAAAAAAGAGCGAGGCTCTTTTACTCGCTATTTAAAAAAAATAGAGTTGTGAGAAAGTCAAACTTTAGCGTAAAGAGCGAGGCGTCGAGGAGGAGACAGCCCCTTTCATTTACGGAATAATTTCTGTTCGTTTTAAGTTTTAACGTCGTTCCTTACTTCCAGTTAAAAGAACCTGTTTTTTTTATTTAATTTTTGAACGTTTTTGAATTAATGCAGGTTTTGATTTTGGCTCACCGTACATGAATAATTAAAACAAAATTTGCATATTAATTTTACTTTTATTTTTTTAAATGGCTTTCTCGAAACTTGTTTAATTTTATTTACGAACGTTTTTATTAGTAATAAATATAAGTAACTTACGAATTAACTAACGTAACGAACTTCTATGTTCATAGATTCTTAATACGTATATTAGGGGGTTCACCCCCTAGTCAATACCTTGTTCTTTAAGCTAAATTTCAAATTTTGTTCCAATTCTTTAAAAATGACCCCTTAATCACAAAGGCCGTTAATTAGAATAAATAGCTCTTATGAAAGTACTAAAAAATCTTTGTCTTAAAGAGCGAGATATTGACTAGGGGGTAAACCCAATCATATACGAAATATTTTATGTTCGTTTTAAATTTTGATGTTGCTCCTTACTTTCAGCTGAAAAAACTTTTTTTTTATTTAATTTCTGATCTTTTTCTTTAATAATGCTGGGAAATCCGGCGCCCCCTTCATAGCAATGTCCCTACCCCATGAAAACTTCCCTCGTGGAAAGATCCTCCCATATATCCCCCGACCCCCCCCCCCCCCACCTACCAGAAAAAATTCCCCCTGAAAACGTCTGTACGTTAACATACTATATGTTAACATTGGGTAAAGTTCATAACTTTCAGCCCTCCCCCCGGGGACTTCAGAAGATTAAGTCATCCTGAAAGACATAGTTATCATATTTTCGACCATGCTGAATAGAATGGCCATCTAAAAACTTTGATCGGATGACTATGGGGAAACAAAAATTAGCGTGGGAGGGGGCCTAGTTCCCCTCCATTTTTCACTTAAAAAGGGCACTAGAACTTTTAAGTTCCGTTCCAATGAGCCCTCTAACGATATTCTAGGACCACTGGGTCTATACGATCACCCCTAGGGAAAAAACACAAAAAAAACAACAAATAAACAAATAAACACGCATCCGTGATCTTTCTTCTGGCAAAAAATGCAAAATTCCACATTTTTGTAGATAGATACTTGAAACCTCTACAATAGGGTTCTCTGAATATGATGGTGTGATTTTCATTAAGGTTCCATAACTTTTAGGGGTCTTTCCCTTTTTTTCTAAAATCAGCCAAATTTTCTCAGGCACGTCACTTTTGATGGGTAAGACTAAACTTGATGGACATATATATTTGAAATCAGCATTAAACTCTAATTCTTTTGATGTATCTATTCGTATTAAAATTCCGTTTTTAGAGTTTCGGTTACCATTGAGCCGGGTCGCTCCTTACTTACAGTTCGTTACCACGATCTGTTTGATATTCGTTTTCTATTTTTTTTTTTTTGTATTTTCATTTTGCCTTAAAAAATCTAATTTTTGATCGTTTCATCTTTATAGTTCCCCTCCATTTTTCACTTAAAAAGGGCACTAGAACTTTTAAGTTCCGTTCCAATGAGCCCTCTAACGATATTCTAGGACCACTGGGTCTATACGATCACCCCTAGGGAAAAAACACAAAAAAAACAACAAATAAACAAATAAACACGCATCCGTGATCTTTCTTCTGGCAAAAAATGCAAAATTCCACATTTTTGTAGATAGATACTTGAAACCTCTACAATAGGGTTCTCTGAATATGATGGTGTGATTTTCATTAAGGTTCCATAACTTTTAGGGGTCTTTCCCTTTTTTTCTAAAATCAGCCAAATTTTCTCAGGCACGTCACTTTTGATGGGTAAGACTAAACTTGATGGACATATATATTTGAAATCAGCATTAAACTCTGATTCTTTTGATGTATCTATTCGTATTAAAATTCCGTTTTTTAGAGTTTCGGTTACCATTGAGCCGGGTCGCTCCTTACTTACAGTTCGTTACCACGATCTGTTTGATATTCGTTTTCTATTTTTTTTTTTTTTGTATTTTCATTTTGCCTTAAAAAATCTAATTTTTGATCGTTTCATCTTTATATAAGTATTTAAGGAACTAGCATTCTTAATAGCAGGTGCTTTAAGTATCCGTTAGCCTTTTGGAAATGACACCACAAACCCTCCCTAAATGACGCTCCAGGAAGATAATTATTTCTCGGGAATTTTAGCAATAGAAATTCCTGCAAAATTGTATGTTGCTGTGATTCCTTCTTCCCCTCAATATATTGGTTTTGTATATATTTTCTAAAATCAATTAATGCCTAAGTCTTCAATTTGGTGAGTTCTGATTCATTGGATTTTTGCATTTAGTTGCATTCAAATAGTTAGAATACAGTTTAAACTTGAAGAGATGTTTCGAACATTTTGTAGAAAATTCCACGTGTTTCCTTTCTAATTTCACACCCTATAAAAATGTTCTGACCCCCCCACCCATTTGCAAATTGTGAGACATTCGTGCACCCTTGAATTAAATTTAGGATAGCACTTCTTAAGAAGTATATGTTCCCTGCTACGTTAGCAAAGAAAGAGTTAGAAATTTTTCTGAATAGCAATAATACAGATCCATATACTTTTTCTTACCTCATATAAGTTCAGAATTTTCCAATCGGTCGATTGTCTTCGTGAAATTCAGTTATTTTGAAATGCATAGACGAAATAAGACCCTATCTAGCCCCATACAATGGAGTGAAGTAAAATGATTATTTATGAGCCTTTGGCAAAAAGCATCGGATGATTTTCTCCCAACCACGCATTGAAATCCCAACCGAAAGCAAAGAAGCTTAAGTTTAGCTTTGGTAACAGGGTTGCCAACTTGCGCACTTTTCGTGTGAAATATGCTTTTTTTCCACCTCAGAGGGCATGCGAAAAAGGGAAAATCACTTTTTTTTGGTGTTAGTTTTAATTCACTTTGATCATCAGTTGTTGGCAACTTCGTCAGAAGTGTAATTAACTCAAGGAACAGGGTTACCAACTTTTATACGGTACTTTTCGTTTGAAATGCACTCTTTTATATCTTAGGGGCGATGCACAAGCAGTGGCAGCCATGCGCATGCAATTTTTTTTACTTGCACTCTTTTTGAGCAAAAATCACTCTTTTTTGGCCTTGATTTACACTTTTTTTAGACGTCAGCAGTTGCCAACCCTGTTTGGTAATAGCCCCGTAAATACCTCTTATTCGACAATTTTCAAAAAAGTTTCAAAAGGGTCGCCTGTGGCTTTTTATCTGGTAGTGTCTATAATCCAGGCCATTTGATTCATCCTTTACATTAAATTATCTGTCAAAATATTCTAGATTAATTACTGATTAACACCTAATTGAAGACCAACCGATAAGGCTGGAGTGTCACTCCTTGGGGATTTTTAAAAGGTCTTAGGATTGTTTTCAAAGGCTTCGAATCTTGGGACACTTAAACATATTTTATATTAACCTCAAAAGGTTTTAGAAAAACTAAAGAAGAAACTTAAAAAAAAAACTCATGGCAACTGTATTGTATTCGTTTATTGGCAACAACCTTGGATAACACAATATAAACAATAAAACGAGGGAGCAGAATTTGGATTTAAAATGCTGTACCTTGGTGGTAAGAGATCTCGTTTCGAGTTCTTCAAGTAACTGCCAGAGGTGTGGGAGAAAGACAAAGTCCATCTAAAAAACAGAAGTGTCTGAAGGGAGGAATGACCTCCGAGGGCATCTTGGTACTGAGGCGAGTGTCCCAAGACTTTCACCTGTCTGAATTTTTTTGCAATTATAGAAGAAAACTCTGCTATCTCTTTTAATGTACACTTGCATACATCGATACATTCAATGCAGGCAAGTAGATTAAAGTTTCCATTCTGAAACGAAAGTTTCTTCTTTCTTTTACAACTTGAATCAGAGAAACAAATGAAACTGAGCTCAGTTATGGCTGCTATCAAGGAGTTAGCTTTCGTCACTAGACCTGGATTGAACTGGTTGTCAACAAAGCACTCCAGTACTCCAACAGCAGCAGGGAAAAACTCCAGAAAAGTGACAACACTATCATGCCTATCCTCTCACTGTGTTGGAAAAGCGAAAAAGCTTTTGCTTTTTGTATGCGGCGGAATGGATGGCAGTGCAGAAGCTAAAGGCTCAGTTAATTTTGGGGAAGGGGGAAAACAACGATTTCTTACAAGTCTCCATAAAGCATTTGAATTAAGTTCAGCCTGGAGGCCTTCACCAGGGCAAGGTTTGAAGAATGCGAAATACAACGCGTGTAAATGGCAAGTGGAGACTGCGTTCGTATATCTGCTTTAGCGCCCTTGGACAAACCAGACTTGTTACTACCTTCATGAAAACCAAGTCCAACTAACTTGTCCATGTTTATTCCTAACACTAAGCAAAGTCTAAGGATTTGCTTTGAAAGGCCTACGTCACTCAAGTCATTCACAAAGTTGAAGCACAAAAACTTTACATTTATTTAATGATCGTCATAAAAATAAATGACACAACCATGCTGTTTGATATAACAAGCAAGTTACATCACTCGCCTCATCAACCCATATCGAAAAACACTTAGAATTTTTTCCATTGAAAATCGTGTTCCGAATGACATTGCCTACGCTATCGATGATATCATTCTGCACTAGAGCAGATACATATATAGCGTTTCTAGCGGATGATTCAAAACGCTTCCACAACTTTGATCTTCACAGCTACAAAATTGTCAGCCATGTTCAATATTCTATTTGACTCTGAAGCTTATTCAAAGAGGAGATATGAGAGATGACTTAAGCATACATCGTTCTCCTTTCTCTGGAGGCGTTAGGAGAAAAGTCTTGGTTAAAAAAAAAAAAAAAAAAAAAAAAAAAAAAAAAAACAACGAGAAAATGAACCAAGGCCTCAGAAGATACGAAACAGACAATCCGTTCTTGCATGCCTTGGTTCATGGACAATCCTTTTGCCTTATTTAAAATGGATTTTATCACAGATACTGCTGGTAAAATCGAGCACTTTCATTCAAATATCACAAGGTCAAGGCAAATCAAAAACTAATAACGAAGCTTTTGCAGCTTTCAACCTGATCAAATATAATCACAAAAATTATGAAATAAGAGTTGCTGGAGACTCGAGCAAAGTGATGGAATGACCAAGGGAACTTTCAACTCTCGTCTAAGGGTATAAAAGATATCTTAAAAATGTATTATCTATAGAGAAATATAAAGGCGAAAAAATTACCAATTCCAGTATATTATCGAAGCATCCAACAAAAAATTAAAGGGAAAAGGAATTAAACTCTTAAAACAATTCTTTGGAAATTTCAAGGGGGGAGGGGGCTCCCGCTTAAATAGTCCACCGCCCTCGACATCCTCTAAAATTTTTACTTCGATGATCTAAGGCCTTTGTAGTAGTCGCAGTAGAAGTAGTAGCATTGTCAGTAGTAGCGTGCATATATCTTTTTTTGGGTATTTGAACATTCCCTTCGTCAAGGGCTGAAAGTTCCAACTTGATACCTTAAGCCGTTCCTTAGATAATCTCTTTTGTCAACCTGCATGCAAATAGTTCGTTTTGATTCAATTCAAAATTCCCTTCAATATTCCCTGAAAGCTTTACCTGAATATTCTTAGCCTTTTTGGAGACTAAGGATCAAATGTGCCTCCCTTTCCCAATAATAAATATTGTACGTAAACAATGTACGTAATCTTTAAACGATCCGCTTCTAGTGGCCGCCCCTCGGGTGGTATTGCGATGCTTGTTAGGACCTCGTGCCGGTCGAGTATTTTTGATTCATGTGATTTTTTTCTTGCTGTCCGTGTAAAAGAGTATGTTATTGTAAACTTATATCTCCCAGCAGATTATCGCAATGCCCAATCAGAGTTTTTATTTACGACAGCGCGTGAGAAACTAGGGTCTTGCCTTTCAAAGATTCACCAGTTAGATAAGTGCTATATTATTATAGGAGATTTTAACTGTAATTTAACTGATGCCTCGTTATTGCGTACTTTTATTCTGACTGGTATTTTTGACGATTGGCTTAGGATATTGCCGAAAGATCTTGATTACACTTACACACACCATTCAAGTCACGTATCGAACCTTGACCATGCAGTTTCTTCTATAAATCTCCAAGTGTCATTTGTTCACGTCGTTACTGATTTCCAACTATCAGACCACCTTCCAATATCTGCATCTATTTATTGTTCCTCTGCTCAGTCTACTCCCACTACACAACCATATCAGCCCCACGCCCAATTTTACAGGGATTAGGAAATATCCAAGATGAACTTCTTGCAACAGTAACTAATTCTGTCCTCCATAAAATTCATGTTCCGTTCCAGCTGCTCATGGAAAATCTGCAAGTTGATGCAAATGAAATACGGATGTTGCTTGATATCTATCTTGCACCTATTTGCCATGCTCTGCAATGCGCAGAAAAAGCCAGTATACCTCTTAAACGTATACGTCAGGGTGTCACAAAGCACTGGTCCAGTAATCCGAGCCTAGTTGAAGCTTGGAGAAAATCCAAATTTTGGTACCATTTGTGGCTCCAGTGCGACCGTCCTCGCTCTGGCTGGGTTTCTAACATTCGTCTTTCTACCAAAAGAAAGTTTGCAAGAGAACTATGTATCCACATGAACCAGATAGTTGAAGAGACATCCCAGCAAGCTTCTCTGTCCCAACCTTCCTTCTGGAGAAATGTATCAAGAGATCCTCCTAGCGCCCGCCTATCTGCTCAAGTTATTCCTGGTTCCGAATGGAATTCATACTTCTCTGCTGAATTCTCCCCACCTGATGCCGCCCTACAGTCCGAATATGAAGACAAGCTTGATAAATTTCTGCCTAGGTGTCCAACCGACAATTTTGTTGTTTCAGCTGATTCTGTACTGCGAGCAATCCAACGCCTAAAGCGCAAGAAATCTTCTGGCATCGATAAAATAAGCGCTCTTCACATTCTGCATGAAAGCGAGCTGCTGGTAAACCATATTGCTCTTTTGATGCAGATGATTGTTACCCAAGGAGTTATACCGTCTTCTTTCTCAATCGGAGATCTCACTCCAATTCCAAAGAAAGGTAAACTCGCAACACAATGCTCGTCCTTCCGCCCTATAACAGTGGCCACTACCTTCTGTAAGCTTATTGAACTTTTTGAATTTCTGTTCATTGACCAACTGAACGCAAAATGCTATTTTCCACCTAAACAATTTGGATTCCAGCCAGGCCTCGGTTGTGCCCACGCTTTGTTAGTTGTCGCGAATGCATTGATCGATGCTTATACATCAGGTGAAACTCTCGTGTTGGTTGGGCATGATGTTCGTAAGGCGTTTGACTCTCTCATTCACGCCCCTATGCTATTCCATGCAGCCAAACGTGGAGTGAGCCCCTCATATATCAGAGCCCTTCGAGACATGTATTATCGTCTTAAAGTTCGCATAATACTTCACCCATTAGCTAAAGTTGACGGCTCTCAAGTCTATGCACTAACCCCTAATATTTTTGTCAATGTTGAAAAAGGTACCCGTCAAAGGTGCTGCTTCTTCCCCTTCACTCTTCAATAATGGAGTTCTTGATGCACAGTCAGCTGTGCCCACATCATTTATCTTTGCCGGTCTTGATTTATCTCTCGTATGTTATGCAGACATTCTGAATTTGAGCCGCACTATCCAGCGCATAAGCGATATTTTGCAACGCTACAATTTGAATATGCAAAACTAGATCTTCAGTTCAAAGCTGAAAAGTCCGAAGTTGTATTATTCAATTGAAAGCAAGTGTCGCCTAGGGATATTCCTCTCGGAAATAGTAGGATTAAGCCAGTAGCTCATATCACCTACCTCGGTCTTCCCATTGGTTTGTCAGTAATGCACTCGCGACAACTATTATTTGCTCACATTGAGCGTAGAGATGGGTTATCATATGCTTCTTTTGTAACTAATAAGTTACGGTTCAACCCCCATCTTCTCTCGAAACTTTTTAACTCTGTCGCTCTACCATATTATTTGTACATATCGCCGTTTTGGAAAATGCTCACAATTTCTTACAAGTCAAAAATTCGTTCAGTTTTTTTCCGGTTGGCAAAATATCTTTTACATTTTCCCTCTTGGACGCGCAATTCTTATTTGATTAGAAAATTCAGCATTGCTGACCCAATTAGAGCTGTGGAAAAGTGAATTCGTGCCTATAATTCACATTTAATGAAGTTGAATCATACCTGGTCGTCAGTATTAACCCATTAATTAAGATATATTTGTTGTGTTTTTTTTTTTTTAAGTGTTTGTTTTCATGCTTAGTGTAATTGTTGCAGTTTTTTAAACTGACTATTGATTTAGTATCTTCTCGTGCGAGTCGAATTTAAGCGAGGCTGGTTATTTTCAATTTTGGTGTTAATTTTTTTTTTGATAATATATTGCGTATATTACTAATAATAGAGTTGTTTATTAATTATAGATTCTTTTAAGCATATTTCTTTAATTAAAGTTGTAAAAGGATCCGTGATTGAATAATTTCCTTGTTTCTGTTATTTATGTATATCGGAGTAAATGAATCATTTGTTGAGAGTGATCTGAGTTCAAGACCAGCAGGCGCAAGTGTCGTTTAACTGTTTTTACCGTTTCTTGTCTTATTTACACTATTTAATATTTTTATATACTTTATATATTTTTTAATTCACTTTTGATTTTTTGTTTTTTTTTGTTTTTTTTTTTTACCAATTACGGCTTGTTTCAATTATGTTCACATTATTTATGTTTGTTCAGTATTTAGGAGCCTAAAAAAAAGAAAAGAAACATGTCGCGTACCTACAGAGCAGTGTATAATTGTTTTTTTCCTTCTCGTTTTGTGTAATTTGTTTTAAGTGCTGATTTAGATCTTAGCTCCAGCGTTCGTCACTACAAACCACATGTATAACTCCTAAGTTTATGTGTATTGCTTTTTTTGTTGTTGTTTTGCTTATTGCTCCGTCTTTTCCTTTTTTGTATGACGGGTTTTCCAATAAATAATAATAATAATGGGTAAATTACATAACTTATAGCCATTTCCCCAGAGGCTGTTTAGAGTTCTGTCAACCACAGAAGCACGGTTATTGGACCTTTTAACTATGCTGAAAAATCTCAAATTTTTTATCGGATATCTTTAGGGAAAAAAAGGAATGTGAGAGTAGGACTTGTTGTCCTTCAATCATTAAAAAAGGCACTAAAAATCCCGAATTCCAATCAAATTAACCCTTTTATTAAATTTCTACGACAACTCCTTCCACACAAAGTGCCTTGGTAAAAAAAAAAAGAAGAAAGAGCGCCCTTCCCTCTTTACTTAGTAGCAGATAAAGAAATATACACTTGAACTCATATATTCCTAAGAATATTCTAAGTATTAGTCGAGACGCTAGCTCCAGCAAACATGTTTTGTTTCCGGTTATTCGAAAATTAGAATTTTTCTAGAATAAAAATGTTTCATGTCGTGAAATTGGGAACAGCTTGTTAAATACCAGATGCCATCGGGCACAAACTTTTATAGGATTTAGATGACTCTATCTCAAATCTTTCATCAAATCCTGACTTTACAGCTAAAGATACGAATTTATCCTCTTTTTGCTGTATCAAACAGTTTTTGGTGGTAAACTTTATGCAAGGAGCAACTCAGCCTAATAGTAAACAAAAATCAAATTTTTTTCTTTTTTAACAACAATTAAGACGTCAAATGAACTTTTTAAGCAGATTCCAAAAAAAAATAAAATTCACTAAGTTTAATGTTACCCATCAAAAGCTATGCGCCTGAAAAAATTTATCCGATTTTTAAAAAGGGTGGAACCCCCCAAAAACTAAAGCGATTGTAATAAGAATCACACCATCAGATTCTGCATATAAAAGAAATCTACTCTCGAGGTTTCAAGCTTTTATTTAAATAAACGTCTTTAAAAAAGTTTTTTCCCACCAATAAATGCATAAAAAATTAGTTTTTTAATTTTAGTTTTAAAGCATTCCAATATTAAATATTTGTTTCTTTTTTTGCATATATTCACTATAGGAGTATAGGTTCCAATGCAAGCAAATTTATGCAAATAGGGCTTGTTTTCTGGCTTTTTGTAATCTCTTAACGGTGTTTTCGAAAATAATTAGAATAATGTGTTCATAGCTCCTCATAGAGCATGCAGGATATACATTTAGTATTATAAGTTTCTCGTGCCACATCCTCCATCATGATGCAGTCACTCTCTGTCAATAATGCCTACCGCCATCCTGAATGTGAAAAATATTCTTAAAAAAACGAATCCATCATTCTTTCATATAAATAGATGCAGGATTTTTTTGAGTGCAGAAGGAGGGAGGGTAAGTAAATCAAAAATGTATTTCTACACTTGAAGTTTCCAAATAAGACATGAAAAATAAGAAATGGCCTAGTCGAAGGTTATAAAGTTTTAAAAAGCATTAAACTAAGTCACAAATGATGTGGCAGTATAAACAACTCATATAGGTTACATATGATTCGGTGCCTAGTACTGAATATCTTAACAGAAGAACCAAAGATTTATAGTCGGATCTTTTTTTTTGCAAAAAACGAATTGAAAAAGTTGTAGATTAAGATTTTGCATAAAAAATAGCGGTTACGACACAGTCATCCTTGAAAACTTCCATAATATGTTCCATAGTTCCATAAGACTGTCCAACACTTTTATTCTTAGTCTAAACATATTTTGTTAGGAAAAATTGCTCTTCAGTGCAATTACAGGTAGAATTTTTTTCTAAAATAGTTTGATTTACTTTTTTTAAACAAAATCAAAAAAGTTACACAGACGACACACATACAGAGACGACACACACACACAGATATGAAACAAAGACAGAGATGACAAAACACAAAGACAGAGATGACAAACACAAAGAGACGAAACAAAGACAGAAATGACAAACACAAAGAGACGACACACACACAAAGACGATGAAAGTAAATCTTTTCACATCCCATCCTAATTGTTCAGATTCATATTTGAGCCTTTATCTTGTTCAAACAACCACCAGACCGAACTACGTGTAGCCACTCTTCTGCTGAAATATTCTATCTGACGTTTTCAACCTTCTGAAAGAATTATAAAGCTACTTACTAAGCTTTTGTCAAAGGGAAGATCAGCAGGGGAATGTATGTCCGATTATATTTTGATCCTTTGTATACATTACCCAGGTGATCCTTCTTTTGATAATAGTTTAGCGAACGATTTTTGGCAGTTATATCAGTATTGCGAAAATGTCAAAAATGACAGTTAAATGACCTCAGGGTTGTGAAAATGTCAAAAATGACATTAAACGTGATAGCGACAGCAACAAGGATCCTTAAAATATAGATCGTTAAGTTTTTAAAGTCTGATTCCGTAAACACACGAAGATAAGTAAAAGCTTTAAAACAGTCCACTAAGACGTCCACGCAAAACCCAATATTTTTCAGTTTAGGGGGGAGGGGGTCAGAATACACTCTAGCCATTTTTTCTCTGTTGCACAATTTACCAAATGTTTAATTTTTGGACCAAATTTATCATAAATACAATATAACACTATCCAATAGTTCAGGTAATGAAGGTAGATAATCACTAACTACAATCAAACAAAACTAATTCCCTTGATAGTCTATTTTTGTCTAAATTTTAGAGAAATCAGCAATAGGACAACATTATCAAGAAAATATCAAACCCTTTTGAACTGTAAAAAAGGAATTAGGAAATTTGACCTAAAAAAAAGGGAGAAATGCACATCCATAGTCACCATGGAGATTTTCGCACCAAATTTGATATAAGCGTAAAAACTTATGCTTCACAAGGAGATATAGAAATTAAGTTGAATTGAATTTTAGTAAACGATAAAAATACGCTTTTTTTGTACTTTGTCTTCCTTTTACGAAAAGTAAATTAAAATAAAGTAATTTTTTGCCCGAAATTAAAGAGCAAAACCTATAATAAACAGATTACCATGAATATAGGGGATGGAAATATTCCGACTCTCAACCCTAAAGCGCCGCTTAAAGAAAAATAAATACATCTAACGTTATATGCTTTTTAAGTATGACAGAACTTCCGGATCAGATATTCTGAGCAACGGTGGAGAAATCAACACTACTATGCATAGGACATTTTAATTCAGTTTTTACTGAATGCAGGACATTTTAATTCAGAAAGAGAGAGGACATTTCAATACTACGATGCACAGGACATTTAATTCAGTTAGGACATTAGGAAAAAAACATTCAGTTTTTTCCAATAGAGCCTTAAAACTTGCATTAAAAGTGGTCCCGAGGGGTAGGGCTGGGAAATTTTCTTTTCCACTTTTTTCCTTGGTTATAACCGCTACAGATGCTTTATAGCAAAATTAAATCTTTAATTTTTACGAGTTTATATATATATTTTTTTTTGGGATGGGGGCGGGGGGGGATTGAAGGGATGCTGGAGATAATAAATCAAGAAAAATTTTCCAACTGATCTTACATCTATATTATTATATCTATAGCCAAGTCGCAAGTATATAAACTTAATGAACTTTAAGTATTTGGAGTCAACGTAAAAATCAGAATATTTTGATATAAGCAATACTGTTTTAAATGTTTTTCTTAGATTAAGGCTACCATTGATAAGGGTTGCTCTTTTCTTGCTGTCCATTGCCATTAAAGGTTTGATTAAGCTCAATACACAAACATTAATTGGATTAGCATTGGCCCTCTGAAGGAAATTACGCGTCTAGGTCTCATTTTTGTGGTGTGCTTTGGATGTTTTTGCAACTTATTTCCAACAGACTTTGATCAGTTAAGGTTCCATAAAAATATCCAACTTGTATTTTTTTTCTCTGAGTAATTATTGGAAAAGAATTAAAAAGTATAATTGCCCCCCCCCCATCAAAGGAGAGAAAAGGTATGAGAATCAACGGCCAAGTTTTTTTGCTTATTTTTTTTAGACCTAGTTTTTTTTATAATTTTTTTTTTTAGAAACATAATAGATAAGATATTTTTAAAAACATGATATTTTTATCATGATATTTTTGTCAAAACCGATTTGACAAAACTGATTTTGTCATGATATTTTTATCAAAACCGATATTTTGAGAAACATAATAGATAAGATAATCCGTTTACTTATAAGTCAAACTATATTATATCTTTAATTTTTTAATTCTAATAGATCTGGTTTACTATGATTTCTTTTATCCCATGATTTCTTTTATTTTACAAATTGCACAACTAGCAAAGTTTCTACTTTTAACTTGCGAACTTATAATTGAATGTTGCAGGAGTCATGATGGAGACATAATCAGGACACTATTTCGGGGCGGAGGGGGGGGGGGCACTAGAGCCCGTAAATATTTCCTGGATATTTCCTTTCAATAAGACAAAAAAAGCAAACAAATAAAAGAAAACAAAAACATCAAGGGAACACCTATCGTCAAAGCTACAATAAAGAAAGAAAATAAATCACACTCAAAATCACAGCGATTTCTAATGCCAGTTAATTGTAATTCCATCACTCATGTCTGCTGACAAACTATCCAAGATCAGAACCTGAAAAATAAAAGACAATAAAATATAACTGCTAAATAAACAGTATTCCAGAAAAAAAAAACAGTGCATGTCGAAAATAAATGATTTTCTGAAATTAATTTTGATATGAAATCGAGAGATAGAGATAGAGGGAGATAGAGAGAGAGAGAGATAAAGAGAGAGAGAGAGAGAGAGAGTGTGAGAGAGAGAGAGAGAGAGAGAGAGAGAGAGAGAGAGAGAGAGAGAGAGAGAGAGAGAGAGAGATTTAAGCCAAAGTGGAATACACATTTGATGAATACAGTAAGCAAAGTAAGTAAATTTCTCCTTAAATAAAGAAGATCATATATTCCACATTAAAGGCTGGAAACCAGAAAGAAACAGAATTGTTGGAGAGCAAAAACTATAGCAAAGTTTACATGAACCTCGACGACTGTACCTTTCTCTATTTGGAAAGATTTAATATACAAATACACTGTAAAGCACTAACAACTTGAGACAAGTATGTAGCCGACAGAGTAATAGAAAAAGTGACACCAAGCCAGTGAATCTTTGAAAGAGACTCGAGTAGCATTGTAACCACATGGAAATGACGAGCAGGGTTAGAAATATTATAACGAAGAAACTCGCATCTATAAGCAATTACAAAAGTCCAATTTTGCCCAGGACATTAGTTAGAACATGAAGATTCTTAGGGAGTTCCGACCTAGTATGGCTAACTAATAGTACGTCATCAGCATAAGCATTATGACTCACACCAGCATTATTTTTAAAACACAATAGGAGACAACATTCGCAGAAAATCTGCAAGCACACTTTTAAAAATATATGGAGACAGCACACCACCTTGCCTGACTCCCTTCTTTACAGTGAAAGACTCGGATATATCTGACATCCATTTCAAACGAACAAACGAATTACAATTGGAGAAAATTTACGACAGAAAAATTGACTCCTGCTCGAACTAGTTAATGAAGCGTTTGCGAATGTGCGACATTGTCAAATAAGCCCGAAATATCCACCGTGCAAAAATAAAGTGACCGTTTTTGCATTTTTTCCGAAACCAGCAGCAGGCCAAGCATATGATAAACTTGAAAACAACCAAAACTCACTCTGAACCAAACTCGATAATCAGGAAAATCATATTTAGTCACAGACAAGACGGCGTATTTAAATAGCTTCTTCATGAAGCAATACACTGTAATTAGTCTATAACTGTAATACTTATCTGTGTCTTTTCCCTTTTCTAAACCGATGTTACGATTCCCAAAAGAAAACTATCTGGAACTAACAACTGAGCTAAACACATCTTGAATTAAAGCTGAATGTGTGTTAACAATAATGGACACTAATTGGCGAAGTGATTATAACACAGACCGTCCATTTAAGAAGCACTTGACTTCTTAACCATCTTAAAAGCCCGGTTGAGATCACCACCAGATATTGTCAATATATGGGCTTGCTGAAGAACTTGAGGAATGGTATTTTTCATTAGTGAAGAAAACATGGACTGGGTAGATTGATTAAATATAGAAAGAACAGGAGTAAAATGAGCAACAAAATCACTAATTTGGATAACCGAAACTGTAGAAGGCACGTACCTGCTGCTATTTATTATATACCATGACTTCCGATCCGAGGGGCCGTCCAAAGCATTCAGGCGGGCTTGACGTAAAGAAGATCTAAACTGACGTTTCAAATTTTGTTTAATTTTAAACACTTCACCAGACTAGGGTCGATCACAAGCAATTCAAAGGCGTAGTGAAAACTTCGTGCGGTTGGCTTTTTTTTACTTCAGGCCACACATTCCACAACGGTTTTCTGGTGCCGATTCTAACACGTTCAACAGCAACTGAGGCGGCTGACTTCAAACAATGCACAAGCTGGTAATAATAATAGTTTTTATCAATCTTGGCTGTCGGTGACGTCACTGAGGTTTGAAAAAGGTGAAAAGGCACTTCCAGGCTCGATGACACTAAGAAAATTTACTCGTTTCCATTTTGGCTTTAAAAACCATTTATCGTGGTTAGAAGAACAAGCAAGTAGAGCTGGCGACTCTATTTCACAAGTTAAAGGTAGGTGATCATCATCAATTTTATCATCCAAAACAATGACAGGAGGAATGACGAGTGATCCGTTTGAAGCTACAATATGATCAAGGTTTGATCAAGCACACTCACGGTTATGAATGTAGGTAAAATGTTTGTCTTTGTCGACTATCTGATAGCCGCTTGGCAAGGCATCAAAGAAGAGGTCACTCCTTTCAGATCAGGATAGAAGATTAGCATTAATATCACCAGCCATAATCCAGTTCCATCCCTTATTAATCAGGCTAAGAGTAATCACTCTTAGCAGAAGTGTCCCGAGTCGTTGGCAAGCACCCACGAAGGAAGATAGGGATAAAAAATTCTTGCGACTGTATGGCATGTAGACATTAAAGAGGGCCATATTAATGCACATTATTGCCAGTACATTATGATCAGAAGACATAAGCTCAGGCTTCTGAGAAGAGCGCACTAAAGTTGCACGGCCCCCAGAGAGTCGTCCGCTATTTTTTTTAAGCTTCACGCACAGACGTGTGGTGAATGGGGAAGACGTTTAAGAATATCTGTATTGGCTTTACTTAGGAAATGTTCCTGTAGCAAAACTATATCATAATCAAGAAACTCAGCAATCAGAAGATCTTTGCTTTTGGTTCCGTTAGTATTAAATGAAACAAAGCGCAATCTATTGCCACTAACAATAATTTCTTATCCTTGTTCAGGGCTTTTTTTAACACTGGGCATCTGAGACTAAAGGAAACGTGATCAACCCCGCAATTAGCGCAATTTAGGCTTCAATTCAATTTTATTCGATAAAAAACATAGCAAAGAAATAATAATAAAACAGTTCCTAGAAGATAACTTCTTAAGGAACAAAAAAAAGAAAAAATTAAAGTAACACTGAAAAAAAATAGAAGAATAAGACATGGGTAATTAAATCAAATTGGTTAATAATGGAAGGATCAAATTATATCAAGTTTTGTTACATTTTTATACTACTTGCAGAAACTTGTGGCTAGTTCAACACTGGAGGGTATTTTGTTCCATTGAATAATAGATTTGTAAATGGGAGATTGCTGGGCAGCACTAGAAACGCATTTAGGAATAAAAGGCTTGCAGTGCATGGATTAGCACGTGTGTTAGAATGTCCAGCCGCGCACATTGAACATTTCTGGTCGGTCTGGGAGAATGGACAATTTCCGATAACATGGTTCGGCGATTGGCAGCAGTAAAATCTAGGAGGTAATTTCTGGTAAGGTCTAACTCTAAAAAGCTCGCATCCCAAACGCAAACCATCCCTCATAGCTTTATTCAAGTCACCATGGTCAAGAAAGTCGAAGCAGAAGGATCCAGAACTTCCAATTTGTTATTGCTTCAACAAGAGGGGGAATTATATTAATGAGCTCAGATTTTAGCACACCAGCAGGAATGCCACTCACAATACTTGCTATAATTTATAATTCAATGTTTGCACCTCATGTGTTTCTCATTGTTCCATTTTCGAAGTTTTTAAGTAAAAGTGATAAAAAGCGTATCCGCGTGTACTTTTTCCGGTTTTGTAAATATTTTCTTCGAATTCCACAATGGTTTAAAAATAGGTATATTATACGAAAATTAGGAATATTTGATATTACAGTTAAAACTGATCAACAATACGACCGATTTCTTAGACGATCTACAGAAAATAGAATAAATTTTCCCCTTAGTTGTCTCGTTTAATGGAAAAATAGTTATGTCGCCATTGCTTTAATAAAACAGCTATTTATGCGTTATGTATTTCGAGTGTTTATGCGTTACGTTTTATGAGTGTTTCTAGTGTTATGCATCAATGAGATATCATAAGCTATTCATTACATATTTATGAGTTATTGAATATTATGAGCTACTTGTTGTCATCCTTATCGTTAGAAGCGTAATTTTGTATTTTTCAGTTTTCTTTCATTTATTTCCTATTCTCCTCTGTGTACACCATGTATGTATAGAGGGCATAAATAAATTATTATTATTAATACCAAACCACTTTTCGATTAAGGACATGAGTGGACACATAAAGCCAACTAGTAGCAGCGGCAACGAGAGACCCGGCTGAGGCTTTATCTCGGGTATGAACTACTCAGCTTTTCTTGACGGGATCGACTCTCACACATACGATACCGCCATGACCGTCCTGGGCATCAAGGGTCTCTTTGCGCTCTATAGAATCTTTGAGGTCGATAGGCAGGTTTTTCAGAATAACTGCATAGGGCGGTTTCAAAGAGACAGAACGTTCATGCACTAGCGACAGATGACATCTGATTGTTTCGGGCAGGAGATTTCTCACAACCTCGAATAAAGAGCAAACTCTATAATAAAGAGCAAAACTCGAATAAAGAGCAAACTCTATAATAAAGAGCAAATAAAGAGCAAAACTCGAACAAAGAGGAGTTTACACGGCAACTCAATGTGTAATAAGCATCTGCGGGAATGAGGGGGTACTCCACTAGGGTGACGGATAACAACATATTCTTTTTTTCCGACAACAATTAAGTTTGCCTTACCTTGTCTCCCTTATTGTAGGTAAAATCAACTTTCCCACCATTCAGGGAAACGTTTACTACATCACACTGGATGCCGAGTATACGAACAGACCCAAGTTTTAAATGTTCATCAGAGTAACCAATTTTTTTCGGAGATATTTCAAGTGCAGACCCCGATGAAGAAAACTCAAGATAATTGTATCTTCCAGACGTAAAAGAATCTAAAATAAATATAAATTGAAATCGAAACAGAAGCATTGTGAAAACAAAAAACATACCCAGAGTCAGACATTAGAAAATAAATAACCTAAAAATAGAAAAAAGTAAAGGATTCAAAGGAGGAAAGCAAAGGGAGGAAGGCGGAAAAAGCAAAGGAAGACAAAACCTGCCAATTAATCAAGTCTCACTTAATTAATATTAGCATATTGATATAAAGTTAATATAAAGTGCAGTTTGAGACATACCTTCTTCAGCCCTTGAGGAATAATCATAATTTAAATGCTAACTATATTTTGAACTATGATTTATATTACCTTCTTAACTTGTTATTTTCCAGCAGTTTTACGGTTTTGATGTTTCAACTCGACAATTTTACTATTTTTCAATAGATAAGATTAAGATTAGCTTTGTCCGCCAAATCTTAGAAATTTAGATCTTAGAAATTTACGACATGGAAAAATTGAACCAATTTTGCTCTGATTCAGTAGTTGATATTGAAATTAGCTTTGTCCGTCGAATAAATTACACTGAAAAAATTAATTGACAGGGGTTTTCCACCAAAGATTTCAGAAAATTTACGACACGGAAAAATTGAACCGATTTTGCTATGATTAAATAGTTGAGATTGAGATTAGCTTTGTCCGTATAATAAATTACATTGAAAACGTTAACTTTACAGTGTTTCGCCACCCAAGATCTCAGAAATTTACGACACGGAAAAATTGAACCGATTTTGCTATGATTAAATAGTTGAGATTGAGATTTGCCTTGTCCGTCTAATAAATTACATTGAAAACATTTACTTAAAAGTATTCTGCCACCAAAGATTTCAGATATTTGCGACATGGAAAAATTGGAAAAAGGAAAAACTTCCTAATCTTGAAACAGATTTAGACTATTCTCAAAGAAAAACAAATGAGTAATATCATAATTCTGGCTCGGCGATTGGGTGGAGCCGCTGCTAATCAGAATCCCTTCACTTTTCGTGGAACTTTTAGCTGCATCTTTCGTAAAATTGCACGTTTTTGACGGAACATAAACTTTAAATACTATTATATATTAATATAATAGTATGTTATATAATATTATGTTTATATATAGTAGCGAGATCTGCACAGATCTCCCACTCTGCAGAGAATATTTGTGAAACCAAATGTGAAGCTCTCGGTAGTATTTGAACAAAGAAGTCGAGACACGATTGTTCAGGTTCAGCTACTTTCACCTTTTAAACTATCTAAAGAAACGCATTGCGAAAAGCAAGTTGACGGTGTCAGGTGCAAAGCTTTCCACACTTCCAACATAATTTTAATCGAAAACAGCGCTCCAGAAATGTTCTGGTAATATTTTATTATCAAACATCATAAGATATTTTTATCACACTTGTGGTTTTCCAAACATACTTTTAAATGAGCATACAACTCACCACTGAGCAAAGAAGAGAGATAGAACAAATGCACATACATAGAAAACAAAAAACACCCAAAAAACGCATACAAACCCAGAAGGTGGTTAAGCTTCAGAGCTTTTGGACCCTAAAGGAAAGGTTGTCCTGCAAAATACTCAATTTTTATGCTTCTTTAGAGCAAGGTATCGAATTTGTTCCAGAATGTCACTTAATAGGTGACTCTTGGATTCCATCGAACAATTTTTCATTTTTCCACCCAGTAAAATTTTCAACCGAATTGATCATGACACAATTAGGAAACTAGCTCTTTCCTTCTGTCGAACTAACTTACCAATAGAGATTCCATCATCCCAATAAAGGCTACCACAGGCTTTTTGTTCTTCATCCAAAGCAGCTATAAGCACAAAGGGACTAAGTCGCGTACGTGCAGTTGTCATGTTTGGCGTCTGAGTTGGGATTATACTCCCACCTGTAAAAAGAATATTCTTGACTTTAAGGGCAGAATAATTATGAAACGCTAGAAAAAATATAGGATTTCGTTTTAAATCTATAAAAGATATATAAGAAAAATAAGCCGACTAGTCTCTATAAGTATTAGACTATTAGACAAAGGGACTAAGTCGCGTACGTGCAGTTGTCACGTTTGGCATCTGAGTTGGGATTATACTCCCACCTGTAAAAAAAAAAAAGACGGAATTGCTTTGATTGAGTTTTCCGAATTGCGCGAAAAATATAATAAATATATTTTTTTTCAAATAAAAGCAGAGAGCAACTTCGTCAAAATTGAAAACAGAGTTAAGTTGTCTTTATTATTGGAAGCCACTGCCCCATCAACTCTACACTATTATTTGGTTAGTGCTTTTTCTGAATTATATTAGGGTGCAAAATTTTCGATTTTTTTCAACATCGTTTTATTTCAAATGAAAGGAAAGATAAACATCGACAAAACAAAAATCGAAAATAAATTATGTCAATTATGAGAGGCTAGAGCCCCATCAACCCCAAACTATTGTTTGATTAGTGCACTCCGGAAATAATTTTAAGGTGCCAAATTTTTTCGTTTTTTTTTTTACCTGTTTATTTTCTTTTTTTTTACCTGTTTATTTTCTTTTTTTTAATACAAGCAAAGAGGCAACGTCGTCAGAACTGAAAACAACATAAATTATCTTAACAATGAGAAGGGCTACAGCCCTTATTAGCCCCAAACACTGTAATATCATATCATTTCTGATTAATTTTTTTCCGGAAAGTATTTACAAGTTTACAAAACATAGATAGTTGAGGATTGCAACAATCTAATTTTTCGATAACTTAGCAAAGCGTCTCAAATAAAGAAAAAATTATTGTTTAAAGCAAATGAGGTATAGGGTAGGCAGAATATACTGTCAAAAAAGATAAATTCTGAATGACATTTCACTCCTTTTAAAACATCTATCCTTAATACATTGATAAAAATCGTAAAAATTTAACCTAAACAGTGAGATGGAGGGGGGAGGGGAGCGAGTTAGAGCTCATCTCATAAAAAGGATATCTTCCGTATGTTTTTAGCTTTTATGTCACTATTCACATTTTATTTTTAATTTCAACTTATTTTCATTATTATCTTCAATTAACAAATTCGGCTACTGCCACTTACCCCACCGCTCTTTATATTACGCTTCAACTTCTAATCTGAATGTTCAGATTCTTAGAACGTGCCTTTTCCCGTTAAAAACAAGCGGCTCAATAATGCGAGAGGACCAGTCAGCACACATATTGTACGCTTAGTTAACACATATTCCTCCAAACATAAGGTGGATAGGGGGGCTAGGAATATGTCCAAACACATTTCAAATTCCGGGGTTAATTTTATTGGACAATATATATATATATATATATATATATATATATATATATATATATATATATATATATATATAATAATTTATTTATGACCCACATATGAACATTATAAATGACACTGCGAAGTAATGGAAAATATAAAAGAAAAAATAACAACATCATTACGAAATCAAACAACAACAAAAAAAAAAATACAAATTAACCGATATCACGATGAAAAAAACAAACTAAGGGGTCAGTGACAGAAACAACATTACTAGTATTAATAATCATATTAGAAGACAAACTGGCCAGTCGCACTCAAGAATCAATAACACCATAAGGGGATACAGTATTTCTATTTTTAAAACGGCCGGGTAAATACATCAGATATTTACAATATCTAAAGTAACCACTTCTAAGTCTCCGTAAATCTTTTTTCCTCAGTAAGTGGTGGAATCCAGATAGAAAATTTACCCCTGGAGAGCAAAAACTATTATAAAGCCGAGCTAGGCCCTTACGGTTATAACGCCCTCTATTTGGAGATATCTTACCGAATATTATTTAATGCATTAGTAACCAACTCAGAGCAAGTTTCGGAAATAGACGGGCAAAACGATTAAATACGGAAAATATGTCAATATAATGTCGCACAAAATTCATAAGGTTTAATTCCGACTAAGGTGGGGGAGAACAGTTACTGCTATTGATTAACTCTATTCCAAGTCATTTTACTATTTGGAGCGTCCCACGCGTTAAGCCTTGCATTACGTAAACAAGATTTGTATTCTTTCTTCGTTTTTTGCTTGACTGTAAACACAGCACCGGAAGAGGGTCGATCGCAAGCGTTCCACAATCGCAACCAAAACTTTGCGCGGTTCTTTACTTTTTTCACTTCCGGATGTATATTCTACAGGGGCTTGCGAGACCTAGAACGCACGCGCTCAATCGGAACCGTAACTTTTGTGGCCGACTTTAGACATGCCACTATATGGTAATAATACGAATTTAGGTCTTTCTTAGAATCAGGGCACTTTATTAAAGTCTGGAGCAAGTGAAAGGGGACTTTAATAGTTGAGCGTAGAGTGCATAAAGTAGTAATATACATTTCAACGTTTATCCGATTCCAATTGGGCTTTTGATACCATTTTGAATGGGGATCCTTAAAGTGGGCTTGAACATCAGGAGGCTCAACTAGGCACGAAATAGGGAGATGGTCATCATTGATTTTATCTTGATCAATAAACACCTCGGATTTAATTAGACAGGACTTAGACACAATAATATGGTCGAGGTTGGATTTAACAGAGCCTCGATTATGAATGTAAGTATAAGCCAGGTTCTTATCAGTGACATGATAGACACTTGGCAGAGAATCTAGCAGGAGTTCAGATGAGGTCAATATGTGAGTATTCATATCCCTGGCTAAGATCCAATCAACATTTTTATCTGCGAATTTTATGAAAAGAGATTTCAATTAATGGCAAGCTTTAGCAAAAGCAGTAAATGACTGAGTATTTTGATGATTGCATGGGAGATACAAATTTACAAAAGCCATGTTATTACACTGGATTGCTAGAATATTAGCATCAGAATAAATTTGCACAGGCTGATATCCCGACCGAATGAAGATAGCAGCACTACCGGAAGGACGACCGCGGGTCGTTTTTGCTTCTCAAATAAATGTATCATGTGTAGCAGACCGCCTTAAACTGTTCGTATTAACTTTGGAAAGTAGATGCTCCTGTAGGAATACAACATCAAATTTAGCAGCTCGTCGATTTGCAGATCCTTATCTTAAGTACCATTAATGTTCAGAGAAGCAAAACTTAAGGCTGTAGGAGAAGTCATCATGTTGTCTTGGCAAGCGCATTTCTCAGTACCGAGCATTTTAAACTATAAGAAACATGATTTCCTCCGCAATTGGCGCACTTAGGAGCAACTGAGCAAGAGTTGTCCGTGGTGTTTTCATGAGCCCCAGCACAGCGGGAACATTTTGGTAAATCAGGAGAACGTGGGCATCTAGCAATAGTGTGATCTACCCCTTTGCACCGGAAACAACGACGCGGTAATTCTTGATAAATTTCAACACGAAAAAGCTCATATCCATGCCGGAGACCGTGGTTAATTGCATTTTTCGGTGCTAGCTGATCCGGAAATTCCAAACGAAAACATTTTGAATGTCCTATTTTTATAGCACGTACTAATCCCGGTATGCTTTCCTTTAGAGATGATTCTGATACATTTTCAGGGATACCCCGAACAATACCAAGTGCTTTTTTATCAAGGACCATAGTTTAAACATTAGGTAGGCTCTTAGAGGCTGAGGCGGCAAGGGATACGGCTGGCTGCCAATCTTGAGTAACTGCGATCCACTTTTTATTCTGATTATCAGGTCTTAGACCTAAAATCCCTTCATGACCTTCAAGCGTATTCAATTTATCTTTTCGCAAACCAGGATCGCTTAAATCGGTAGGAACATTTTTCACAATTACTGCATATGTAGGTTTATCTTCAACTAAAGGGGGAACGGCGGGGGGGGGGGAAGGCGGATGGGTTTGAAGCTTTTCTGACAAAGCGCGTAATTCATTAAAACAGGCGTTTACCTTACTACTAAGCATGGAATATGCGTATGCGGGAATTATCGGGATTTCACTCGCGTTTCTTATCACGAAGTCCAGCACATCTATATCTTCAGAGTCGTATCTTTCAAACGCTGCAATAATATCGGCAATACTATTTTGTTGGGCGTTGTTACCAACTCGCCTGGGTGGAACCTCCCTCGTAAACGCTTTCTGGAGGAAAAGCTTTCTCGCATTTAACACATCAGTAGCCAAAAAAAAAATCCAAAGCATGATCATTAATCGAATCGTGGGTAATCCCTTGTTCGAGATTTTTCTATATGAAATTCAACACTGGATTATAAAAAAGTTTATCTTTCCCCCAAATTCCAGGATCAATCATTTCCACTTACAGTAATGTAGTCCATAAATCATAATCCCTTATTCCACTTATGAGACCAAATTGCTTCGATTAATCGTGTCCGTAAATCGAAAGCCATAAAAACTTATGTAAATGTCCAGAAACTAGGTTAAAAGATTAAGCAAAGGTATATATATATATATATATATATATATATATATATATATATATATATATATATATATATATATATATATATATATATATATATATATATATATATATATATATATATATTCCTCATGTAACACTTGAACACCATGTCAACTTGCCAGGAATAACAGTGTGGTGTGGTATATATGCACTGGGCATCATAGGGCCGTTTTTTATTAACAGAACGGTCACTGGTGAGAGCTACCTTAACTTTCTTCAGGAGTTTGTTGGTCTACAAATGTCTGAGATGTTTAATGATGACGGTGAAATTTACTTTCAGCAAGATGGTGCACCTCCCCACTACCATCGCGATGGACGAGCTCACCTCGATGCGGCTTTTCCAGACACATGGATCGGCCGAAGGGGTGCCATTGAATATCCTGCACGTTCCCCGGACCTCACGCCCTTGGACTTCTTTTTGTGGGGATATCTCAAAGATATATATATATATATATATATATATATATATATATATATATATATATATATATATATATATATATATATACATATATATGTGAAAAATTCATATGAATGACGTTAAAAGTGCTTAGAAGAGAAACTAGAGATTTTGCTCCGCCTCCTTTATTGATAGAACTCTGTCTTTTGGAAAACAAAGATAAGTTTAAAGCCAGACACTGATAAAACAAGAAACTCCATCGGCTTGAATGTGTTCAATCAGATACGAAGTAAGATAGAAGGGTTCAATCAGATGCGACTAAAATTAGATTTTTGTGAAATATGCTATACATCAATGTTTTTATTATCACGGGTAAAAGAATTAGTAATGACAATACATTAGCTTAGAAAATAAATTCGTTTAGGGCCTTAATTTTGAAAACGCTTTTCATATGAATGACGTCACAAATACTAGGAATAGTCATAATAAATGTTGCTGAGGATGAGTGTTTGTATAAAATATTTTTAATTTGATTATCAATAGTATAGAATAAATTGTCGGTATAAATACGCAAAAGCGTTTGCTGAATAAAATTAAATTAAAGTTGTTTTGCAAAATAGATTAAAAAACCGTCTTTCTTTTCACCAAGCAAAGCTCGGTTCCCTGACAGTGTTCTTAATAATACTGTCTTTCATTTCCAGATTTTATTTTCTAGGCCGCCATGCCTGGACACCTTTATGGTATACATATATGTAGTATCTTTGCCCAAATAAAAAGGGAAACCATATTCTAAAATTGGTAAAGAAAATTACCCCTTATAGCAAGGCGAATCTTTCCGGAAGGAGATTCCAAATCAATGATTTCTTCTCCTTCTGATACAAGTTGAAATGTTTCGTAATCATACCATAAGCCCTTTGGAAAATAGGCAGTTACTACCTCTTCCAATGGATCCAGGACAGGAATTATCATTAAGGAACTACCCCACAGGAACTGGACGTCTACACCATACGTAGATCTGTCATCTGAAAGAGAACTATAATCTGAAACTGAATAGATTGGCTTAATGCAGAACGACCATAGGCCAAAGAGTAGTTCGGGTTCATATGTCACCTGTTGACTATTTTAGAGTATATTCACATATCTAGTGGTCTAAATGCAGTACTCTAAATTTATTTCTTCACTCGACCGCTTATGAACTTAGATTTCTGGATAACAAATTACATTTTGACTGCTTTTGAACGACATGTATGGCTGAAAAGCTAATATTTAGTCCAGTGCTGAAGTTTTGAGCAGATTGTTGAAGATGGGATACTAATTATTAATAATGAATTAATTAATGGGGTATTAATTAATTAATCCAATCTACTCAGCTGCAGTGTGCTATTTCGATACAAATGTACACGCCAAAATGACCCTCTACAGTGAGCTGAAAATCCTTTTCTTTTTTTTTACTATTATTTTCCTGCTCCCTCTTGTTGTTTCATGGCCGCTTTTTTGTGTTGCTGTTGTTTTGTTTGCATAGAAAGTCATTTGTTGTTTACCTTTTCATTTTTCCTTTAACGCCCCAGAATATAATTTGTACTTTACTGAAAAAACTTCAAATAAATTTACTTAAAAAAATGGGCAGTGTCAGTTTAATATACTTATGCTGATATTTATTCCTTAAAATCTTAATTAATTTTTGTTTTCTTAAAGTTATAAAAGTGAAAATATTTAAAAGAGTTTTTTTCAGTAAAGTACAAATTATATTCTGGCTTTTAGAAAGCATATGATTTAGAACCCTACTCAGATTAATTTCTGATCGTTTTGAGTTTGAATTATTTTAATTTCTGTTTGTTTCGGGTTTCATTTATTTATTGACACTGATTTGTGGGACTTGTATCCTTGGTAGATTATTTGGTTCTATTTTTGTTCGTTTTTAGTTTAATGGAGTTCTTTAATTTTTTTTTTGGAAAACTTTTTTTGTGCAAAAAGTTTTTTTGATTAATTTATGTTGGTTTTATATTGACATAGTCTTTTTCAGGGAGAAAGACTGAGCCTCTTCTGAAGTCAAACAACCATCCTTTCCATAAAACCTTAAATACCCACTGGGCATAACTTACAACCCTTGCCCCTAATCTCTGGGGTTTGTTTCCACCCCAAAAGTCTTGTTATATGATATTTAGACTATTTGGAATAGAATGGCTATCTCAAAATTTCTATTAGACGCATTTTGGGACAATACGACGTGTGTGTAGAGGGGAGAAGGTAGCTGCTTTCTAATGACTTTGACTCTTAAAAAAAGCACTAGAGCATCTGATTACCAATCCAATGACCCCCCTCTGAAGTTCGTATAATCTCACTTCCTATAAAACCCTTTGTGTCCCCAGGGCACAACTTAAAACCCTTGCCCTGAGGGCTGGGGGGATCTTGTTATCCTCAAAGACATAGTTTCCAGATCTTTCTGATAGGCTTAACAAAATGAATATATCAAACTTTTGATTGGAAGTGTTTGCGGAAATGAAAGGCATGGAGGGGGACATTTGCCCTCTGATCACTTTCGACTAATAAAAAAGGCACTAGTCCTCTCATTTTCTAACCGAATAAGCCCTTTTTGAAGTTTCTAAGACAAAACTTTTTATAAAAACGTTACATGCTCCCAGGGCATAACTTACACCCTTGCCCTGAGGGCTATGTGGGGAGTTTTGTCATCCTCAAAGACATAATTTTAAGATCTTTCAACTACGTTGAACAAAATAGCCATATCAAAATGTTGATCGGAAATGTGTGGGGGAATGATGGGGGGGGGGGGGTGCGATTCTCCCTCTGATTACTTTCGACTAATAAAAAGGGCAATAACCCTCTCAATTTTTTACGGCAACGCTGGCAAAGACCTAATTTCCAGAACGTTCAACTACGTTAAACAAAATGTCTATCTAAAAATTTTGATTGGATGTGTTTGGGGAAATGGAGGGCGTGAGAGGGGCGTTAAGAGCATTCCAATCACTTTCGACTATTAAATAGGGCACTAGAACTTTCAATTTCTAATCGAAAGAGCCCTTCTTGAAGTTTCTACGACAACGCTTTCTATAAAACCTTATCCTCCTGAGACCTGGTGTCCACGTCTGTGGACATCCCCGTAAAATATTTTTTGTGCAGAGGCCTTGCCATCTAGCAAAGGTTTCGTCGTTTCAACGTGCTTTTTGGACCTGAAATGCCATCTGTGATTTTTTTCTGAAAGTTTCTGCGACTTTTAGTGGTGTTTTTACAAACTGGAAAAGGCTAACAAAAAAGGAGACGAAAACAAGCAAAGGTAAGAAAAAAAAAAAAAAGAAAGTGGTGAGAACGAGTTGTGAGAAAAATCAGGTGTACTCTCATGATTGTAGACTGTGCTTAGATAGTTTTAAAAACAGTTAGTTTGATAAGTGCCATCTTTTGGAACTTGGAAAACCTTCATGTCCACCTCTGTAGACATGCGGTTCCAATCGATTATATGCCCCCAGGGCATAACTTACAACCCTTGCACTGAGGGCTGCGGAGGGAGCGTCATCCCCAACGACAAATTTTCCGGACTTTTGACTATTAAAAAGGGCACCAGTCCTTCGAAGTTTTCAAAGTTTCTATTACAACACTCTCTACAAAAACCTTATATGCCCCCAGGGCATAACTTACAACCATTACCCTGTGAGGTGTGGGGGGCGGGGTGTTTATCATCCTCAGACATAATATCCAGAACTTTCAACTACGTTGAAAAAAATGGCTATCTAAAAATTTTGATTGGATGTGTTTGGAGAAATGGTGGGCGTGAGAGGGATGTTAGTTGCCCTCCAGTCAATTTTGACTAGCCTATTAAAAACGGGCACTAGCTCTTTCAATTTCCAATTGAATGAGCCTTCATTGAAGTTTCTACGACAACATTTTCTATAAGAAAAACCTTATATAATCCAGGGCATAACTTTCAACCCTTACCCTGTGGGCTCTTAGGGGGTTTCATCCTCTCAGACCTAATTTCCAGAACTTTCAACTACGTTGAACCAAATGAATATCTCAAAATTTTGATTGCATGTTCTTGGAGAAATGGTGGGCGTGAGAGGAGGGTTAGTTGCCCTCCAATTACGTTTATCTACTAAAAAGGGCACTAGCCCTTTCAATTTCAAATCGAGTGAGCCCTTTTTGAAGTTTTACGAAAGCACTTTCTTCAAGAAACCTTATATGCCCCCAGGGCATAACGTACAGCACTTGCCTATGTCTTTGAGTTTCATCCTCAAAGACATAATTTCCGGATCTTTTAACTACGTTGAACAAAATGTTTATCTAAAAATTTTGATTGGATGTGTTTAGGAAAATGGTGGGCGTGAGAGGGGGATTAGTTGCCCTCCAATCACTTTAGACTATTAAAAAAGCCGCTAGACCTTCGAGTTTCCAATCGAATGAGCCCTTTTTGAGGTTTCTACGAAAACACTTTCTATAAAAACCTTATATTCCCCCAGGGCATAACTTGCAACCCTTGCCCTGAGGGCTGTGGAAGGTTTTAATCCTCAAAGACCTAGTTTCCAGAACTTTCAACTACGTTGAACAAACTGGCTATCTCAAAATTTTGATTGGATGCGTTTGGGAAAAAGGCTAGCGTGAGAGGGGGGTTAGTTGCCCTCCAATCACTTTCGACTATTAAAAAGAGCACTAACTCTTTGAATTTCCATTCGAACGAGCACTTTTTGAGGTTTCTACGACAAAGATTTCAACAAAAACTTATATGACCCCAGGGCATAATTTACAACCCTTGCCCTGAGGGCTCTGGGGGGAGTGTCCTCCTCAAAAACATAATTTCTATCTGGAAATCAACGATGTTGAAAAAAAAAGGGCTATCTCAAACTTTTGATTGGATGTGATTGGGGAAATGGTGGGTGTGGAAGGGGTGTTAGTTGCCTTCCAATCACTTTCGATTATCAAAAAGGGCACTAGCCATTCCAATTTCCGATCGAATAAACCCTTTTCGAAGTTTCTACGACTACTCCTAAGATACGAATTGCCCTGGTCTAGAAAAAAGATACATTGCGCCAACATCGTTCTTTACTTAGGCAGCGCTATTGCGCTGCCTATGATATGCCCCCAGGGCATAACCTATAACCTTAGCCCTGAGGGCTCTGGGGGAAGCGTCATCCTCAAAGACCTAATTTCGAGAACTTTCAACTACGTTGAACAAAATGGCTATCTGAAAATTCTTATTGGATTTGTTTGGGGAAATTGTGGCGTGAGAGGCGGGTTAGTTACCCTCCAATCACTTTCGACTATTAGAAAGGGCACTAGCCCTCTCAATTTCCAATTAAATGAGCCCTTTTGAAGTTTCTACGACAACACTATCTATGAAAACCTTATATGCCCCCATGGCATAAAACATTGGCTCTGGGGGGTTTGTCATACTGAAATACATAATTTCCTTAACTTTCAACTACGTAGAACAAAATAGCTATCTCAAAACTTTGATTGAATGTGTTTGGGGAAATGATGGGCGTGAGAGGAGGGTTAGTTGCCCTCCATTAAGTTTCGACTATTAAAAAGGGCACTAGCCCTTTCAATTTCCAATCAAATGAGCCCTTTTTGAAGTTTCTACGACAAAACGTTCTATAAAACCTTATATGCCCCCAGGGCATAACTTGAAACACTTGCCCTGAGGGCTGTGGGGGGAAGAGTTGTCATCCTTAAAGACCTAATTTCCAGAACTTTCAGCTACGTTGAACAAAATGAATGTATCAAAATGTTGATTGGATGTGATTGGGGAAATGGTGTTTCAATCACTTCCGACCATTAAAAAGGACACTAGTACTTTCAATTTCCAATCGAATGAGTTCTTTTTGAAGTTTCTACGACAACTCTTTCTATAAAAACCTTATATGCGCCAAGGGCATATATTACAACCCTTGCTCTGAGGGCTGTGGGGGGGAGGGGAGGAAGGTTGTCATCCTCAAAGACCGAATTCCCAGAACTTTCAACTACGTTGGAAAAAATGGTTATCTCAATATTTTAATTGTATGTGTTTGGGGAAATGGCGGGCGTTAGTTGCCCTCCGATTACTTTCGACTATTAAAAAGAGCACTAGCCATTGCAATTTCTAATCGAATGAGTTTTTTTTTTAAGTTTTTACGACAGCGCTTTCTATAAAAACCTTATATGCCCCAGGGCATAACTTACAACCCTTGCCCTGAGGGCTGTGGGGGGGGGGGGAGGGGTTGTCATCCTTAAAGAACTAATTTCCAAAAATTTCAACTACATGGAATAAAATGGCTATCTAAAAATTTTGATTGAATGTGTTTCCGGAAAAGGTGGGCGTGAGAGGGGGGTTAGTTGCCCTCCAATCACTTTCGACTATTAAAAAGGGCACTAGCCATTCCAATTTCCAATCGAACGAGCCGTTTTGGAAGTTTCTACGAAAGCTCCTTCGATACGAAGTGCCCTGGTCTAGAGAGAAAAACAAATTCATTGTGCCAACAGCCTTCTTTACTCAGGCAGCGCTACCGCGCTCCCTTTGATGACGTCACTACAACCGACGTCATCATATAACGTCATTTATGGTAATAACCTACGATCATGACGTTATTTATCATTTTGTACGTAAAGATGCAGTTCTTGTCAAAAAATGGATTTTATTTTCAAAATTATGTTTTGTTAATCATCAAAGAGCGTAGATTTAGCCCTTTCGATGAAAACGGACCATTTAACAGCTCTCTATGATGTTTCAGTGCCCCACTAGTGTGCTTGACATATCAGGTTTTCATCTAAAAAATCCAATTTCTTTCTGTTTTTCTTCAAATGGGAAAGGGGGATACATAAGAGCTTTCTATATCTAAGAGCTTACTAAAAATTCTTGTTGAGAGCCAAATCTTGAGTTCCAAATGAAATATGAAAAAACACAGACTAAACCAATTAATAGAACATGCTGAGTTGAATGATGTAGACTATGAATCTTTGTTAAAGAAAAACTGCCATAAAATAACCAAATTACCAAAACGGCCTTTGATTTTACCCCACCGAGGTTTTCTCTATTTAGATACTTTTTAAAGATATATACGTAACTATCAAGGATATTCCATTTCCTACCCTGCAGTATGAAGAAAATAGGTAGAACAGTTAAAACCAACGTTCATTTTGAAAAATACGCATTTTGCATTCACAAAAACACTAAAAGTTCGATAGCTGAAATCAAACAAACGGTTGTATAAAACAGAAAAAAAATCCTTTCAGTAATTTTTAACCTGGTTAAAATACTGCCAGGAAAGCCCTGGTGCCACATCTTTTTTATACTTTAATAATTTTGGCTAAATTTAGCGCAACGAAGTTTCTGTTTCTTAAAAACTAGTAACTTGTTTAATAGTTTGTAGCAGAAGCCATCAATTGCTCATAGACCACGTGACTCTGGTGTTCCAAATGGAAATACTGTCCCACATAGTATGGGGAAGAAAGATTTTATAAGGAAACCAGACTTTAATTTCTTACAGGTTTATTTTTTCATTCTTTTTCTTCGTCTGTGCATTTTACTTTGCTATTGTTTTCTATCAGCTAATGAAATTTTACTTTACCCCCCCCCCTCCCCTTTCTCTCTATCCTTCATTATCTTTATATTTCTGTTCCTTGACTTTTCTTCTGAATTTACTAGTCGTGAGTACCCCGAAATTAGGGGAAAGGAGACGAAATTAGCGTCTGAATTCCAAACCCTGAAATGAAAATTTCTTCTAATTTGAAGCGGGCTTAACAAAGATTCGTCAAGTAACCTCAAGGGCCTCCGTCATATGCAAATGCAGGGCATATTTTAGATTAATAGTTCTTTATTTTGTAACTATTTAAGTTTTTGCTCTTATTTAACACATTAACTATCATTGAACATTCAGCATTTAAAAGTAAGGCATTTCTTTCTGGGATTTTCTGTGGTTACATTCGTAGTTACTTTCACTTTACGTTCGTAGCTATTCTACAATAAATACGAGTCAATACTATTGTTGTTAAGAAATTCTGTTATAATAGTAGAATAGAGCGGTCTAGCGACTTGATCCCTTCAAATTAGAAACCAATGACGCGTGTCCAGAAAACAAACCCACTAAGATATGTACAACTAATTCAGTGCCAAACAATAGTCCTGCATTGAATTTGTTCACAAAGTATGACTACTACTTCAGATTCATCACAATGTTCAAGCGTGTAAGACAGGCGCACTGGTGGATATTCCTCTTTTAAAGTGGTGGTGCATTCGTCCGTAAAAATATACGTATTCCACACAAAATGAAAGATTATTATAGACAATTGTTTGTAGACTTGATTTGACGGAGTAATTTATCTGAGATATAATGTACAGTATTTCATTGTTATACACCAGCTGCAAGGGGGAGTAATCAGTGTTTTTGGGTGAAGAATTCCCTATGTTGGGTCCATAAATGTCCTAAACTATCTAAAACTTAAAATATGCATCTACACATAAATACTTCCAAATGAAAAGGGTGGGGGAATTTACCCATTAGCCTCCTTCTTTTGATGAAATACATTTAACCTAATTATTCAATATCGGGGAATTCCCTTCCGTTTTACAAGGGTTTGAGAGTGGCTGATATTGTAATTGACAAGTCTGGTTTCATTGAGTAAATCTGGAGTAGCAGAGCTGGATGGCTCCTTACGATGACACTAGATGGTTAGAGCCGGGATCTCATAATTTATGCTTAATATAAAGATATGCTCTTACGTAATATATAGAACGTGTCATAAATATTTCCATAGAATATAATTCAACAGAAACAAACCTGGAAATTCGAAGAAGAGAGGCCGTGCGACTGTTTCTCCATACTGATTTGCTCTCCAGAACAAACTATATAAATAAGGTAGCAAACTATACCTTATCAGCAGAGCACTCTTGGAAGCTTCAACAACCTCAGGTCCCAGCGCTACAGGATCCTGATCCTACAAGGAAATACCAACATCAAAATATCGTTCACTGATTTATTGCTCTAAATGTCTTTTTTCTAAGTAACTAAGAACAATCCATTCTCCATTTTTTCATAACCCCTCCACCACTCGAGAAATAAATGTTTATGCAAATATCTGATCAGAAATGGTAGCAAAGTCAGTAATAAGATAAGAATTGACACGGTGAGAGGGCTCGGCAGCAAGGACTTCAACCCCAAGTTTGAACAGCTGAAGAGTCATTAAAAACCAGTTTATGTTGCTTATCCTATCCTTCAACAATGCAAGGGTGAAAAATTGCTTTGGCAGGCTGCAAATATCATCATAGACCGGGTTTCAAAAAGGCCTTGGGTAACGGCAGCAATAGATCTACGAATGAGTCTCGATAAAAACAAATTAATAATAACAGATAGCCACAGAGTTTTTCTCCTCTTACAGGGACTTAATTTTCAATTCCAATTTCGTTGGTTCTTCATAGATCCCAAATAGAACTAACCAGGAATAGCCTTACATTTTCATATTGTTTTCATTGCAATTCATCTCTTTAGATTAACGACATCTAATTTCACCTCTTCTTTGTTCGTCTCAAAGATGTCTCGACTGGTTACCATACCTTACCTTAGCTCCTCCTGTACCTCCAGCGGCACACAGGGAGTCCGTTAACAGCCTCCAATCATCCCGCAAATGAGCTACGGCGTAGATGTCCTCCCACTCTGGGATTAAGGATGCATGAAGGGCTCTCCTGTCCTGCTCATATGTAACATGCTGTTACATGCAGTTTTTTTTTAGTAAAAACTTATTAAACTTTAAATTTTGATATAAGGTTTTTCTAAAAGGATAAACATGAAACACATAGAATACAGGCATATACAGTGACGCATTATGTATGGACACATCTACGAAATATTACAACTGGCTCTCTACAGTTTCATAGTTGCCTGGATGGAGGCAGCATGGTTCTTCCAGGTCCTGAATAATGTTCTATATAAAGTTAAAAAGCTTTAGAAACTCTCAAATATATGAATCAAATTTGTACCTCACATATTAAACGTATAGCACTCACAGCAGGAACAGAGTTGAACAGAATGACAATTTACATTTGAAGATTTGATAATGGTCATTTTGACAGAAAATTTTCAACTTTTCCAAAAACTAAACACCTCCTCCTTTTCGGAACACCTCCTCCTTGTTTTTTGAACACCTCCTCCTTTTCGGAAGCTCGTGTACATAGAAAGTCACTTTGTAATTAAATTTGTGTAGAATTCTCCAAATATGTCATTTGAAGGGAGGAGAGGTAAACAAGTATAATTAATTATTTTCTTTAAAATATGTCTGCAAACATAGAATATACACATATAAATCCCATACAGATGAATGACACATAAGACAATTTACTTACTATAGTATCATCCGAATTGTGATTCCTTGAAAAGGGATAGAAAGCACCGAGTTCCATCCATCTTGTACATAAATCAGCCGTGGTGTTTTGTACAAAACCACAAATATCAGCACCGACCATGGGAATACCAAACATGTTAAAATTCAAAATTGCTAGAAAAAAATCACATAGGGAAAATCAGAGACATAAATAATAGAACGGGAGAATTGTGGCATATGTCTCTATTCTTGGCTGTGCAAAATTTCAGGACAATAAGAAAAAAAAAGTTAGATTTTATTTCGACTATCAACAAGCACTAAATTCAATTAAACAGTACTGAGATCAACTTAATGATCATCAAATCTGGAGCTTCACAAGGAAAAATCCTTAGATTGCTCCAAGCAGCAATTTAGGGTAGTTACATAGAAATCAAGTACTTAAACAGGTTATAAGATTATAGGTAATTTGTATAGAGACCAATTCTTGGAATCAATAATTATTTACGTTTTCAACTCGTATAACTGACCCTAATGCTCCTAGATCATATTTTTACGTTGTTGACTTTGGTGCATAGTTTTGTATTGATGAATGATATTTCAGACCATTTTCAAGTTTTTTCTATGTATGATTTTTCTGATTCCTTGCTGATTTTTAATGTTTATCAAGTAGGTATATGAGAATATTTTTAGAGACTTGCTGTTACCTGAACTGTAAAAAGAAAATTCTGTTCCGTTCTATAATAACAATAAAAAAAATTATGCTTTATAGTGATGAAAGTTTCTTCAAATGTGAATATCTCTATCTCTGATACAAACGAGGAAAAGTTAAATGGTTTTTCTAAGATTTCTGGGAAAGCAGGTGTCAGCTTTTAGTTTTTTGATCGTTTATTCTGATCTCTTATGAAAGCTATACAAGTAATGGCAAGACCACCTAATCAGTTCTGAATAATTTGGCCACACAAACTAAAAAGCTTGTAACGGGCGGGATAAGTATAACACACAAGATTCTTCTTTAGAAACTATCCCAAATTGGCAGATGAGTTAGTGCTTATTCTCGGTTTCTATCTTATTTATAAGGTCGAGTCATTTCAGTTTATCCGCTCTTTTCTAATCCTTCTGAAATAGTGTATGGCGTTCCACAAGGATCTGTGATTGGGCCGATACTCCTTTTAATCTACATTAATGTCCTAATAAATGCGGTAAAAATTTGAAACCTGCTATCGTCTTTGTAAACCAGCATCTGTCACTAACTGTGACAAGAGTTAGTCTTTTTCGGATACACTTATTGCTTTTACTGGTTAAAGTAGTCTTGACATATAAAGAACAGTTCTGTTGTGTCGAAAATACTGACAGTACTTTTGGCACAGCCGGTAGAGCTGATTCTGATCCAGAACTCTGTTCATAGAAGACAGCATTTTTGAAAGTTATTCAGCAGTTTGACATTAATTACCCTGCCTCAAGTGTTGGAAAGTTATTTGCTTGATTGAAATCTTTCTTTCAAGCATCACATTGGCCTGATCAAAATGAAAGTCTTCAGGAGTCTCGGGATCCTTAAAAACTTAAACACATATTTCCAGGGTCAATTCTTAGAATCCTGTTCTGCAGCCCAGTTCAGTCTGATGCTTTATATTGATCTGATATTTGGATGTAATTTTTTACCTCGTCACTGAGGCAACTTAAAAAACTTTTTTATAACGAAAACGACTCTAATACGGGACACTAACCAATCCTTACTTAAACCCTTGCTGGAGTCGAAATCTCGTCATTTTCTGTCTTGTGCTTCTTTCACTTTTTCTTAGCTGCACGACCCTCTTCCTGCTGCCCTGTGTAATAATATATTTTTTATTTCTGATCAATCAACTTATCATCTCCGCACTTCCAACAGCTTACATATTCCTCATACTCCATAATGCGGATGACTTCAACCCTTTGACAGCTTGCAATATGATATTATATCATATTGCAACACGCTTCCAGAGTCTGCACAAAGCTGCCACTCATTTGGTATCTTCGAAAAATATGTTAGAGAATTTCTAGATAATAATTAAGTTTTTCCCGGTTTTCCTTAGAGTTGATGGTTCTGGATTGGGTTGGATGTTTAATCAAGGTGGTGGAGTCATGCGCTACTCCTCTGCCTAGCTTGTGATTTTAGGGATTTTATTTTGGGCGACTAGAATTTGTTTATATTTTCTGTTGGCATTTTTTTTCTCCCTTGATCCTGGGCTTCGCGGGGGAGTATGTTGTAGTTGATTTTTTTTATGTTGTTGTTAATGTATTGAAAAGATTGAGTAGATTATTATTAGAAAATTATTAAATTGAGTAGATTGCTAAATTGTTGGTGGTACACCAAGTTCATCCTTTTCAGAAATATGATTTAGAATGTTTAAACTTTTTTTTATATTACCTTTCTAATCGAGTTTAATTACTAGTTTTATAATTTTAAGTATCACTATTTCTAATTCACGCCTTTCTTTACAACAATTTACAAAACATCGAGGCATTAATTAATGTTCAGGGGTTCCGAGAAAATTTTTTGTTTGAAAAGGGGCGGCAGACTAAACAAATCTGGAAACCCAAAACTCCTAAATTGGCATAATTCCCGAATTGGGAAACTGGTATACTATACCATAACATTTAGTTGGAAAGATGTCTTTAACAAAGAGAAAGAACCTGATTAGACCACAGTCATTTGCGTTAAACAACGTTTGTTTTCTCATTTCCAGGGTGGTCAGATGAAACTGATTTAAATTGCTTTCATAACGAGTGAAGGAGCAACCCAGACTAATTTTTCAATCAATGTCTTTTAAAGTCTCTTCAACTTTAAATGACTTAACTTTTCAAATTCTACTATTAATGACTAACTTTTTGACTAAGCATGTTTTAAGCGGTATTCAGTACGAAAAATCTATTAATTGGTAATAGTACACGTTAAGCACAAAAAAGCTGACCTTTAACATTGACATAATGACAATTTGACACTTTGACCACTTGACAAATAGACTTTTGACATTAAAGCAATTGAAATTGAAATCGATGCCCACCAAACCTTAAATTTACCACTTACATGCTTTGACGAAGTTGAAACTGATAATAATTCACATCAAGCATTGAATACCGTTTATAGATTTCAACACTTAGGAAATACAGTTTTGACCTTGACTAAATTAAAAGTCACTCATCGAATATAATATACTAAAATTTACCGCTTATGGACTTTTTCATATCACTCCAGTCTGATCTAACATCTCCGGTCCAGTGTCCACCAAAGTGCCCTTGACCTGGGTATGTTGATCTTGATATAATAAAAGGTCTTGTTTTCAAAATTTCAGTTAGAGCAAAGTTTGTAGCAATTGTTTCCGTAAATCCATAAAGATTGTGGACGTCGTAATGGGTACCTAGAATATTAATTCAGAGTTAATATCAAAGGGTGTAAATAATCTTAGCTCTTAATACGTGTGACTGAAAAAGCTAGAAATTGTTGTCCAACATTAACACATGCACAATACCTATCAGTCACATTTTCACACTTCTGAGACAATTGTAAAAAACTGTCCGTTAAGATGATTTTAAAGGGAGATGAAAAGGCCAAAGAATTAACCATAGTTAGACTCTCCAGGTTCTCCCTCTGAGAACAGATTAGCAAACATTTTCGACTAATAGCTCAGAAGGCTGAAAACGACCTTTATATGTAACAACGACAGCATGCTAAGCCACAGTTTATGTCCCATATCTTACGTTGCATAGGTTGAAAACGACCTTTACATGTAACAACGACAGCATGCTAAGCCACAGTTTACGTCCCATATCTTACGTTGTATAGGTTGAAAACGACATTTATATGAAACAACGACAGCATGCTAAGCCACAGTTTATGTCCCATATCTTGCGTTGCATAATATTAATGTTTAGTCAATTTAACTGCTTTTTTGTATACAAAAACATTAATACAACCTTGAATTACCGCGTGTTACGCTCCTTGTCCGAGAAACTCAATTACTACCCGTTTAATTTTTCGTCAGCTATGACAATAAACACTGTCTAGGGTATGGAGAGATAGAAAAGATTCAGGTGGATATGTATTTGACGCAAAATTAACTATTGCCATTAACTTTACAATATATCCCTAGCATTTGAAATTAAATAACTACCCGATGTGTTTAATGGCTGGCTCAAGCAACAAATGGAAAATTTCCGAAGACTACATTGCTTCATAATATAAAGAGTGAGTAATAGTTTATTTTTAACGGATGGCTACTGCTGCAAAAATATATCAATTTCATATTAGTCTCAAAGTTTATACATCAATTTCTTGTTACCAGCTTTCAGAGTTAAGATAAAATGAAAAAATATAAAACGGGTAAATGTCTTAATTAAGACAGTAAGAGAATAATAAACAAAAGCAAGAATAAACAACTAAAATACAAAAAAAATATGTTGGAGTTTTCAAACACATGCCTTGGTTTTGATAGAAACGATAAACCATGAGCGCAATTTATAGGGCTTCAGCTTGATATCAGCTTGATATTAATATATTGAATTCTGCGTAAAGCTCTGACTGTATTTGGCTTCAACTTGAAATTTTCTTGAAAATGGCAGATTCTTTGTCTTAAACTAACTATAAAATAGTTTGTGCTGAATTAGTACACACAATATGAGCTAATAAAAGAAGTAATCAAACGAGCCTGTCATACCCTTTTGGCAACTGTGGATCTGTTATTTCTGGCCCAAGATAAGGCCAAAGTTAAACAGGGTGGACGAGAGAGTATATATTCTATATATTTTTAGTTGTGATTTTCTAGTTAACTTCTACGCTTCCTCCTCTAGATTTCGAAAAAAATTGGTATTTTCATTAAAAGACATTTTTATTATTCGTAGGAAAAAACTAAAAAAAAACCCCTCCTAGATTTAAAAAAGACATTTTGCAACCCTCCTATATCTCTGTGAATTTTTGGGATTTTCTAGGGTTAGGTTTTTCTAGTCAGCTTTAGATTTGGCTTAGTCAATTATTTTTTCTCGCCCTTCCTAGAGTTCCACGCCTTCCTCCCCACATAGTTTTTCTCCTTTTATTTAGTAAGATTAGACAATTTTCTAAGAAAAAAACCATAGTAATATCATAATTCTGGTTCGGTGAGTGGATAAATCTGAAACTAACGAATACAAGGATACAAGAATTTTTTCGTCCCAGTGCAAGTTACAGATGCAAGAATGCGGGGAAATTACATGATGCAGAGGGAACATGAACCTCATAGCACATATTATGAAATCAAAGGAGGTTTTTTATAGGTATGTAGAATTGACTTGGGATCAGGGTTACCATCCCTAGTGATTTGTCACTATTTCTAGTGATTTTTATATTGTCCTAACAAAAAATCACTAAATAAGCACACAAATCACTAGATTGTTGAAGAAAATCAGTAAATGAACCCAAAATCTAGTGATTTTTTCTTCCACCGGGTGGCAACCCTGCTTGGGATGTAGTATGAACCTAATGGAGAATTGACTAACTGGGAATTAATTATAGTATTGACCAGGGAATTGGTTGTGCGAAAGAGGCACCAAGTTATGCCAAAGTTAAAAAGTTGCCGGGTTCTCTAGTAAAGCTGTCTACTACGGGGGATGTGTGACTGGAAAGAATTAATAAATTTAATTTAAGCGAATAAATAAATGAACATTAATTTAAATTAACTTTTAAACACTTAAATCTAACTGATAAATATATTTAATTAATATGAAATAATTTGCATCATTTTGGTATATTTCTACTATAACCGTCCGCAAATACATCTTCTGAACTTAATTTCTTGGTTTTCTATCCCTATTTTCAGACATGAATTGGATTATAAAAATAAGAACATCAAAACAGAGGGGAGAGATTCTTATGAAGGCACCATTCCTGTAGTAATACAACTCATAATAATAACGCAAAATTATTAATCAAAAATACTAAAAGAAATAATGTTTTTTTTTATCTTGTTTTTTTTTTTACCATGTAATTAACTCTTTGAAGTATCTCTTGATATTTTGAAGTTTTTCTTGTTGTGTTTTTACCTTGTAATTGAATCTTTGAAGTTTCTCGATATTAAACTGTGTACTGTAATCTTGACAGGGCCTAAAATTTTGCTGGGTCATTTGTTTTTTTTTCTTGGACGATGGAGCTTTGAAATTAAATAAGTTCATATAAAAAATTTTCGTGCGAATAAGGTAATTTGATTTATTGAAACTTCCAGTAAAACCAAAACCGATTTTACCGTTAAGACAACTTTACATGGGAATTGCTGGTTCTCTTGATTTTCACTACCCCACGAAAAGCTTTGGTTGTATAATTTTTGTTTTCTATAGATTTGAACTTAAAAGTGAAACTAATTAAGCAGCTTATTCGCGGCCAAAAAATTTCTTTAAAAAATTTGAGGAAAGACACACTACACCCTTTAGCACAGAGAATCCTCTAGCCCTTCTTAGAAAACCCTCTGTGCTGTTTTTAAAACTACAATAAGGTAGCCCATAGTGAAATTTCATCATAATTTTTAAATCTTTTGATTTTTATCATTCAAACACTAAAGCTACGTACCAGTGGCGCCGATTCATGAAACATTGGGGAAGAGGCAAACGTATTTTTCAAAATGTGGAGGGGGGAATTTTTTAAAATGAAAATCCAAAAGCATTATTTTCCAAATTTAGGGGGGAACAACTCGAGAAAGGAGCATACCCGTTCTCAAAATTGGGGTCACTGCTAGATACTGACCTTGATGAATTGTGTCAAATTCACTTTTGAATTCTAGCGGGTTTCTTCCAACTGCAAGTAAAATTTTTGATAAAAAAAGGTTTTTCAAATAAAGCACACTTTTCTTTCAATTCTAAATTTGTATTTAAGTTTTTTACCCGTAAACGAACAGATGTCTTTTAATTATTAAAACAGGGCATTATTGGACAGAGAAACGTACATTTCAATTCTGCTTTGGAAAATAGGCGGAAAAAAGCCCCCAATATAAATAGCTGTTTTCCCCTTATACGATAAAATCCAGCTACCAAAATGAAAGTGAGAACTTGGCTTCATTTCGAAGTTTTTTTCTACCAGGAGCCCTCGCAAGTCTATCAGATAAGTGCAATAGACAATCTTCTTCCAAACCTTATTTAAGGAGGAGCCAAGGGTTCTATTACAAGTTATAATTTTTAGACAAAGGTAGAACGAAGACGCTTTCCACGCTTCATTTGGCTCCAAAATCTTAGCAATTTTACAGTCTTGATTTTAACAGCCGGGACTTACCCCAAACCCGAAAGGATTAAGGATTTTAAGGGTTTGGGAGAGGGGTCAGTCGCATGACTCTGTAAGCTCAGCCAGAGTCGACCCAGCTCTAAATGGGTAACTGGAGAAATCTGAGAAAGGTAAGCAGGAAAGGTGTAGGAAAGCACAGGATGGCTACCCCCCTCCATTGCAGTTCCTGGCTGAAGGGCCTTGAAATGGAAACCAGCACCATCGGTTTGGACTTTAAGGGTCTAGTGACGTTTCCTATACCTTTCTTTTTTTTACTTGCCCAAAACTGTTGTGAATAATTACCTGCATATTGCTGAGCAGACATGCATAGCGTCTTGTGCTGCAAATGCCCATCGACAACCCTTGGAGTATAAGGGGGATTTTCTAATGAATTATCAGGACATCCTTCTTTAGCTCCATTGTAAAAATTGGCTGGTTCGTTCATATCCTGAAATCAAAACATTATAGCAAATCAGGTTCAGCGTTGTCAACGTTTTGAAGTAAATTATGCCCGCTATGCGGCCAAACTTGTATCACAAATTATTCTTTATGGTACAATTATAGAATTCTACATCAATTTCAATTTCACAGACAAAAATACAGGATAAACTGAAAGACAAGCTATTTTTCCCCTTCCTTTTTTTGTCATACCTTCATCTTGTTTAAAAAACTACTTTGGAGCGCTCTTTTCTCGTATGAAGATTCTTGAAATTTACAGAGATTTCTTTTTGTGTCTCGCTTAAATTTGACGGACATTCCTTTTCTTTGGCTTACCTCCCAAAGAGATGACCAGACGAGTCTAGTACTTTTAAAAAAGGCATCCTTGACCAGGCGAACCTAAACAAAATGTACCAAAAATTTCGGATTGTGCCATTAAATCCACGCATATAACATTTGTACCAGGACTATAAATTACACCAAAAACGGCACAATTGCATCGTATTGGCAACACTGGTTAGGTCTGTAATCTATATATAGCTCGGATGAAAATTGAATTCTTTTTTACCTTTAAGTATTACAAAAGGACACTCACCGAGAACATTGAGAAAAATATACAAAAAGTACAAGATCGTTAGTACATCTTTTGTGGCAATATATTTGCCCCCGGGCACACAAATAAAAACTAAAACTTTAAAATTTGGATGAATGTGGAGCTAATATATAGTAGAATTTTGTTCCTTTTCACGCAATTCCTTTCAAATATCCAATAGCAAGGCCGTAGCCAGAATTTTTGTCCGGGGGGGGGGGGGGTTAAAAAAAAGAAATAAAAAAACGAATCAAAATTTGATCATATGCATTTTTGTTACTTTTTTACGAGTCCGGCAAAAGTCCGCCCCCCCCCCCACTAGAGACAGCCTTGTCCCATAGCGATTGTTAAGAAGCATTGTCAGAGAAAAACTACAACTACTAATAGCCAAAGATACTATGCAAATAAAAATAGGAGCATAGACCAAATTGAAAGAAACATGGTTTTCCCACAAAAGTAAAGAGCAGATTTAAACCTTAAACCGAACATAGATTACTCTATGCAGTACCACACCAACTTAAAGTAAAAAACGATTACGAACAATGTAGAAATAAAACTTCAACGAACAAAAATTACCGTAAACAAGTAGGGCGTTGGTGTTCCCACCAAGTCCTCCAAAACCCTGGAGCTTCATATGCAGTTTACTGACAACTAAATAGATTATTTAAATTAAAAGTTGTATTTAGCAAATTAATGCATATTAAGGGAAGGAATTTTAAATGAGGGAAACAGTGAAACAAAATTACATACAATAATATATTATATATATAAGAAACATATAATGTATAAATGAAAATAATATACACATATAATATATAAAAAATAATAACAAATCAAAATAAAATAAAATTATTTAAAATAAATATGTTATTTATGACAAATAGATGAGAACAATGACAAAAGAGGGCCACGAACAATGAATATCTTATTTATGATCGAGAGGGGATATCAACCCTTAAGTTTATCGGTCTTTACCTTGAAGTTTCAGGCAAAATTGTAAATATACTAGCAATACTCTCAGCCAAAATAAGCTAAACTTTTGTCTTTAATATGTAGGTATATTTTCTTGAATTTTAGCCACGGAAATACAGACTAGCTGATTTATTCCATGTATGTGGAATAAAATCAACTTGGTGGAAGTGATGAAAAACTTGAGAGTTATGGCTAACTGGAGTAAAACCAAGACAGATAGTCTCCGTGAGAGGCAAAGCTGGCACACCCTTTTTCAGAATTGTATAAAAAGGATTCTTTTTACTTGTTGATAGATAGTTTATCATCCAACCAAGGGCAGAACTAAGGTAGAGTTATAGGCTACTCGAGACGCACAATCTCATGTAGGTCCAATAGCTTTTCCTCAAGGAAATGTCTTAAGCAATTAAACTACTTGTTTCAAATTTACGCTGTTTTAGTTAACGTTGCTTTTGTTCCTTCATTTTGCTGTATCTTATGGGCATATTCTCTTGAGCTTTTCTTCTATTCGTTGTCTTTGTTGAATCCATGTGGCAGATGCTCGTTTCACTTAAGCTCCAAATTCGACCTGGGCACAGGAAATCCTTACACACAGACATTGGATGAACGGCATGTCTAAGGATGGAAGTGGAGCAAAGCACGTGGACAATTTTTATATTTTTTAGCTGTTTTTTATATATACTTATTTCGTCAGGGTTGATCAGTCTAGCTGCTAAATTTGAACTTAGAAAATATTATTTCAATAGTAGCTTATGAGGAAGCTGAAAGCAAACCTGAATTTGGCGTATCAGGGGATTCTTCGGATCACAGCAAGGGCCTTGATCAATGCCTAGCATTAAATTTCAATATTAAATGCTGTTTTTTGGATTTTTCTTTTCCATAATTCGAAAAATTTGCCATATTTTTGGCCAGATGCTATGATTTTAGACGGTTCTGCCGCAGCAAACAAATATATTTCTAACGTAGATAGTTCAAAACATTTCTTTCTGCAGGTCTATCGGATATAGAGCCCCCCTCCGCCTCCCAAGGGACTTAGGTTGCAATAATTATCTACACAATACTTTGCTAGTTTTCATTAATTATTTAAATAAAATTTAAACATTTCTAAATAAAATTGCTAAAAAAAAACCAGCGTATTCCTACCTTTAGAAGTTAGTATTTCATTTAACAAACGATACCCCTCTCCATTTCTAATCTTGCTTTAAATTCAAACCCCTTAACTTATTGTTTTGTTTATAATAGAGTCTGTAAAGGGTACCTATATCAATGTGCCACCAGCGGTTTATTCAGTTCCACCACCATATTTTATGCATCTGTTGAATCCTCACTTGAAGAAGTCAGCAGATGGATTTGATAGAATCTGGTTAAGGATTCTAGACAGTTGAGCAGCTTCAAACAAATACATTTCTGAGATACGTAGTACCAAACGTTCGGCCTGCCCCCCATCCCAAAGAACTTATGCTGCGAGAATGGTCTACCCAGAAATTTGGTAGCTTTCACTTATCATTTGCTTCTTGACAAAGAATACACTACAAAATATATTTTTTACTTTAAAACTTAATAGTTCATTTAACAAAGCAAGCTTTCGTTTTGTTTCTACTCTTTAAAAATACATATAATTCAATCAATTATAACTTTCTATATGGACAGCGTAAAGCAAACCCACATCTGGAACACCCAATATTTCTGACGGACCCACTTTCAATTGCATCCTATTACAGGCAGCTGAAGTCTGTATGTTTGTCTTGGCACCTTCACAAAGGTAGCATAAGGATAGAAAGCTCCTAAAATTTGTTTGAGTGGAAAAATTTGTAAAAAACAGTCGTTCGTGACACATTGACTGTTTCACTAAATACAGTGACAAAGCTTAAGCAATCCTATAGACTATCCTACTAGCTCCGTTTTAAATTCTTTTAATTGCAATTAAAATATATAAAAAATTTATTTTCTTTTTCTATATATATACATATATTTTTTAAATTGTTTCATGAGTAGTCCTGATGCTGTAAAAAATTTATAGAGAATCCATAAATGTTATTATTTACAGTAAACAACTACTTTTCTTGGCTTCCTCCATATATTCAGGATAGCGTAGAAGACAACGCTTATGTATTTTTTTTCTCCATATTTGTAGTGTTTTTAATTTTTCGCCCAATTATCGCGTCTCTAAGAAATGTTAACTAACACTTGTATTTCAAAAGCAAGGATAAAATTGTTAGTTAACAATCTCGTTAGTTAGTATCAGCAGTTAACAATTGGACGGCGAAAAAAGTCTTTCAGCCCAATTTTTGGAAAGCTGCTAGAAAAATAAAAACTACGGTAGCGTATTAGAAAAACCTTACTTTCCACATTTCATTGGTTAGTTATTAGTAAGCATTTTTACAAAGCTTAGAAAATTTTCAAACATATTATGACCCTTTCAGGACCATAGACTGTCCAAGAGCAACGCTTCTGTCTAGTAGGCTGGCTTTTTGTATCAAAGGAACACACCTTTCTCTCCTTCAAAGGATTCCTCAGCCATATCATTGGTTGTAGAGAGACCTTTAGTAAACGCATATAGCACAGAAGTGTTAATTAAAATTAATCAAACGTTATTTAGTTAATGTTAATTGATTATAATGTTTTTGTGTTTTAATAAATAATCAATACGAATGCAAAATCTTAGATCAATCGGAACACAGAAAGTAAAAGAAATATAGATTTTGCAAGTTCTAAACTTCAAACTTCGACTTAATCTAGATAGAAAATTCTCCCAAAAGATTAGGAACTAAAAAACTCAATTACCTACAAAATTACCAAAATACAAACCAAATTACCAAAACTCACAAAATTAGCAACAAAAAAACTTACTATCCACAGTCCATCGATTGGAACTTCTTCAACAAATCTTCGAATTTGCTTAATCCAATAGCCAGTTGCATTTGGATGAGTGAAATCCGGCCAAACAGTGGATACAGGGTTCCAAACTTTACCTTCAAAAGGCTCTGCTGAGTTTTCATTCTTCTTTATAAAAACGTTCATTTCCAAACCCTCATCATAGGGTGGGTAGGCTCCTTTGGAGTCAGTATTGCTAATTCCTGGATCCATAATTGGAACAAAATGCATCCCTACCTGAAGTCATAAGAGTACATTAAATGAGGCATACAGATTCCATAGGCGGAGAGAGGGGTTGTTTTTCATTTTCCCATGGAGTTGATGTTTCGGGATTTGGTTTGGACGTTTATTCGATTTGGTGAAACTCCGTATAATTCTCCTGCCTAGCTTGTAATTTTGGGATTTTTGAGGTGAGCAACTAATTTTTTTTTCTTTTGTTAATATTTTTAGCTGGTATTTTTTTTCTCCCCTGTTCCCTGCTGGTCATCGAGACTTACGGGGAGAGGGTATGGTGATGTTTTGTTGACGTAAATTTATTGTTAAAAATTCAGAACTCAAAAATCACGAATCTTCCTTTATTTCAAATTCTTTTTTAGTTAATGTTCTTTTTTTATATGAAAGTAAAGAAGAGCTTATTTCCATAGTAAGCAGACTACTTGTACAAGACTACACTTGAACATTTTGCCTTATCTTCACAGTCGAAAAAAAGGAGGGAATTAGGTGACAGGCTTCGCTGTTTAGCTATAATCTTAAAAGCCGGAAGACCAAAATTTTTGATGAGAAATCTATATTTAATGAATAAGTTTATTTCACAAGCCAAAATTTCTTTTTATTTCTATTTTCTTAATTTGAATTCTTTTAGTTATTTTTTTCATACCAGGCTGCTCAAGAAAGTCCTGCCTGATCGCCCCTGTTCGAAAGGAAACTGTACAAAAATTTCCCATGCTGTTTAACTAAAATCTTAAATACTTGAAAAAAGACATCTTATTATACATACTTCCTATCCAATTCAAAAGTCTATTTGAAAAACGAAGATTTCTTTTCCATTTAAAAAATAATTCAAACTCTCTTAGTTAACTATTTTGATTTGGACAGTGAGCACAAATTAGCACATTTACCCGTCTGACTGACCGTATTTAAATTAGTAAGCAGCACAAAACTTTTGTTTTTTCCCACTTTCTAGGGCTATAATGAGAGAAAGCTTAGGATGGCTAGGATACGTTCTACGGATGAAGGATAACATATTACCAAAGATCGTCCTTTTTGGCCAACTATCTAGGGCCGAAACAAAAAAAGGTCGTCCCCAAATAGGATGGAAGCAGGTAGTGTGGGAGGATTTACTGGAAATTGGAGTTTATTAGTAGGTTGGAAAGTGGATGGCTTTGAATAAATTAGGATGGAGGAGGAGCGCAAGTAGCTGTGTTGGCCTCAGACGGCTAGGTACTGCAGCGAGTTGTTAGCACTGGTGGTATCAAATTTACTGGTAATATCAGACTGCTTATGAAAGTTCTAACTTATTACCACCAGTCAGAAAAAAAGAAAGATATTAGGCAAAAGAACGACCTGACTATTTTGTTAAACCTTTAAATGCTGGAAAACAACAAACCGCTAATTAAAAAAAAAGAAAAAAAAATCCCTATCATAGGCAGTGAAATAGCGCTGCCTAAGTAAAGAACCATGTTGGCACAATGTATTATTTATTTTTTTCCATACCAGGGCACTTCGTAATGAAGGAGTTGTCGTAAAAATTTTGAAAAGGGATCATTCGATTGGAAATTGGAGCGGCTAGTGCCCTTTTTAATAGTCGAAAATGATTGGAGGGCAATTATCCCCCCCCACGCCCATCATTCCCACCCACCCCGCCAATAAAAAGTTTGAGATAGCCATTTCGTTCAGCGGAGTTTATTTCCAGATAGAAAATATGTTTTTGAGGAAGACACTCCCCCACAACCCTCAAGGCAAGGGTTTTAAGTTATGCCCTGGGGGCATATAAGAACGGTGTTGGCACGATGTATTATTTATTATTTTTTTTTCCTTTAGAGCAGGGCACTCCGTATCAAAGAAGTTCTCGTAGAAACTTCGAAAAGAGCTCATTCAATTGGAAATTGGAGTGGCTGGTGCCCTTTTTAATAGTCGAAAGTGATTGGAATGCAACTAACACCCCTTACACGCCCGCAATTACCCCAAACATATCCACTCAAAATTTTTAGATAGCAATTTTGTTCAACGTAGTTGATTTCCATATAGAAATTACGTTTTTGAGGAGGACACTCCCCCACAGCCCTCAGGGCAAGGGTTGTAAGTTATGCCCTGGGGGCATATAAGATTTTTATAGAAAGCATTGTCGAAGAAACTTCAAAAAGGACTCATTCGATTAGAAATTCAAAGGGCTAGTGCCCTTTGTAATAGTCGAAAGTGATTGGAGGGCAACTAACTCCCCTCTCAAGCCCACCTTTTCCCCAAACGCATCCAAAAAAAATTTGGAGATAACTATTTTATTCAAAGTAGTTTTAAGTTATGGAAATTAGTTCTTTGAGGATGACACCTGCCCCACAACCTTCAGGGCAAGGGTTGAAAGTTATGCCCTGGGGGCATATAAGGTTTTTTTATAGAAAGCATTGTCGTAGAAACTTCAAAAAGGGCTCATTCGATTGGAAATTGAAACAGCTTGTGCCCTTTCTAATAGTCGAAAGTGATTTGAAGGCAACTAACACCCCTTCCAAGTCCGCCATTTCCCCAAATACATTGAAACTTGAAAAAGAGCTCATTCGATTGGAAATTCAAAGGTCTAGTGCCCTTTTTAATAGCAAAGGTGGTTTGAGGGCAACTAAACCCCCTCTCACGCCCAAATTTTTCCCAAACACATCCAATCAAAATTTTGAGATAGCCATTTTGTTCAGCGTAGTTGATTTCCAAATAGAAATTACGTTCTTGAGGAGAACACTCCCCCAAAGCCCTTAGGCCAAGGGCTGTAAGTTATGCCCTTGGACCATATAAGGTTTTTATAGAAGGCGTTGTCGTAAAAACTTCAAAAAAGGCTCATTCGATTAGAAATTCAAAGGGCTAGTGCCCTTTGTAATAGTCGAAAGTGATTGGAGGGCAACTAACTCCCCTCTCAAGCCCACCTTTTCCCCAAACACATCCAAAAATTTTTTTGAGATAACTAATTTATTCAAAGTAGTTTTAAGTTCTGGAAATTAGGTCTTTGAGGATGACAACTCCCCCACAGCCCTCAGGGCAAGGGTTGAAATTTATGCCCTGGGGGCATATAAGGTTCTTATAGAACACATTATCGTAGAAACTTCAAAAAGGGCTCATTCGATTGGAAATTGAAACGGCTAGTGCCCATTTTAATAGTCGAAAGTGATTTGAAGGCAACTAACAACCCTTCCAAGTCCGCCATTTCCCTAAACACATTGAAACTTGAAAAAGGGCTCATTCGATTGGAAATTCAAAGGTCTAGTGCCCTTTTAAATAGCAAAGGTGGTTTGAGGGCAACTAACCCCCCTCTCACGCCCAAATTTTTCCCAAACAAATCCAATCAAAATTTCTAGATATCCATTTTGTTCAGCGTAGTAGATTTCCAGAAAGAAATTATGTTTTTGAGGAGCACACTTCCCTACAGCCCTCAGGGCAAGGGTTGTCAGTTATGCCCTGGGGGCATATAAGGTTTTTATAGAGCGCGTTGTCGTAGAAACTTCAAAAAGGGCTCATTCGATTGGAAATTGAAATGGCTAGTGCCCTTTATAATAGTCGAAAGTGATTGGAAGACAACTAACACCCCTTCCAAGCCCACCATTTCCCCAAACACATCCAATCAAAATTTTGAGATAGCCATTTCGTTCCACGTAGTTTAAAGTTCAGGAAATTATACCTTTGAGCAGGATACTCCAACCACAGTCTTCAGGGCAAGGGTTATAAGTTACGCCCTGGGGGCATATAAGGTTTTTATTGCAATCTTTGTCGTAGAAACTTCAAAAGGGCTCATTAGATTGGCAATTCAAAGGGCTAGTGCCCTTTTTAATAGTCGAAAGTTATTTGAGGGCAACTAACTTCCCCAAACACATCCAATCAAAATTTTGAGATAGCCATTTTGTTTCACGCAGCTTAAATTTCAGAAAATTATACCTTTGAGTAGAACATTCCCCCCACAGACTTCAGGGCAAGGGTTATAAGTTATGCCCTGGAAGCATATAAAGTTTTTATTAAAATCTTTGTCGTAGAAACTTGAAAAAGAGCTCATTTGATTGGAAGTTCAAAGGACTAGTGCCCTTTTTAATAGTCGAAAATGATTTGAGGGCAACTAACTCCCCTCTCACGCCCAAATTTTCCCCAAACACATCCAATCAAAATTTTTAGATAGGCATTTGAAAGTTTTGGAAATTAGGTCTTTAAGAATGACAATCCCCCCCCCTACAACCCTCAGGACAAGGGTTATAAGATATGCCCTGGGGGCATATAAGGTTTTTTATTGAAATCTTTGTCGTAGAAACTCGAAAAAGGACTCATTCGATAGGAAATTCAAAGGGCTGGTGCCCTTTTTAAGAGTCGAAAGCGATTTGAGGGCAACTAACCCCCCTCTCACACCCACCTTTTCCCCAAACAAATCCAATCAAAATTTTGAGATAGCCATTTTGTTTAGAGCAGTTTACAATTCAGGAAATTATACCTCTGAGCAGGACAGTCTCCCCACAGTCTGCAAGGATTATAAGTTATGCCATGGGGTATATAAGCTTTCCTTAAAATCTTTTTCTTAGAAACTTGAAAAGAGGCTCATTCAATTGCAAGTCCAAAGGTCCAGTGCCTTTTTTAGGGTTGTATAGAGATTGGGGGACAACTGGTACCCTGATCACACCCATCATTTCCCCACACACATCCAATCAAAATTTTAAGATAGCCTTTTAGATAGAATTTTAGATTCAACACAGTTGAAAGTTTTGGAAATTAGGTCTTTAAGGATAACAACCCCTCCCCCTCCACAGCCCTCAGAGCACGGGTTGTAAGTTATGCCCTGGGGGCATATGAGGTTTTAATAGAAAGCGATGTTGTAAAAACATCAAAAATTCAAAGGGCTAGTGCCAATTGAAATAGTCGAAAGTGATTGAAGGGCAACTAACCCCCCTGTCGCGCCCATCATATCCCCAAAAACATCCAATCAAAATTTTGAGATATGCATTTTGTTCAACGTAGTCGAAAGTTCTGGAAATTAGGTCTTTTAGGATGATAACCCCCTCAGAGCCCTCAGTGCAAGGGTTGTAAGTTATAGCCTGGGGGCATATAAGGTTTATATAGAAAGTTGTTGCAGAAATTTCACTAAGGGCTCATTTGTTTGGAAATTGAAATTGCCCTTTTTAATAGTCAAAAGTGAGTGGAGAGTAATTGACCCCCCTCTCACGCTCACCATTTCCCCAAACATATTCAATCAAAGTTTAGAGATAGCAATTTTGCTTAACGTAGTTGAAAGTTCTTGAAATTATGTATTTAAGGATGACAAATCCTCCAAAGCCCCCAGGGCAAAGGTTGTAAGTTATGCCCTGGGGGCATATAACGTTTTTATAGATAGAGTTATCGTAAAAACTTCAAAAGGGGCACATTCAATTGGAAATTGAGAGGGCTAGTACACTTTTTAATAGTCGAAAGTGATTGGAGGATAACTAACCCCCATCTCACGCACACCATTTCCCCTACCCCATCCACCAACAATTTTAATATAACCATTTTGTTCAAAGTAGCAGAAATTTCAGGAAATTACGTCTTTAAGGATGCCAACCCCCCCCCCCCAGCCCTCAGGGCAATGATTGTAAGTTATGCCCTGAGGGCATATTAGGTTTTTATTGAAAGCGTTGTCGTAGAAACTTCGAAAAGGCTCATTTGATTGGAAATTGAAAGGGCTAATGCCTTTTTTAATAGTTGAAAGTGATGTGAGAGCGACTGACGCCCCTCTCACGCCTACCATTTTCCCAGACACGTCCAATCAAAATTTTGAGACAGCAACTTTGTTTGGCGTAGTTGAAAGTTCTGGAAATTATGTATTAGAGGATGACAATCACCCTCACAGCCCTTTGGGCAAGGGTTGTAATTTATAATCTGGAGGCATTTACGGTGTTTTTAGAAAGTGTTTTCGTAGAAACTCAAAAAGGGCCCATTCGATTTGAAATCGAAAGGCCTAGTGGCCATATTAATAGTCAAAAGTGATTGGAAGGCTTGACATTTTTTTTATAATAAAGATATATGTGGGTATATTATATGATTTTTTGTTGTTGTTGTTTAGACAAGGGCGCTTCGTATCGAAATAGTTGTTGTAGGAACTTTGAAAAGGGCTCATTCGATTTAAAATAGATAGGGATGATGCCCTTTTTAACAGTCGACAGTGATTGGAGTGTAACTAATCCCCCTCCCACGCCCACCCTCCCATTTGCCTTTATGTTTAAAAACTAAATGTTGCCTTGAGATTAAATCAAACCAAGTCAAAATAACCAAGTCAAAATAGCGTGAATGTATCCAAGCTATCAAAGAAAGTAAGCAGATTTTTTTGCGAATGGTATCAAGTTTTCCATTTCAGGTCAACTAGAGGAGGTATGAAACGAAATTAAACACTACTATTTGTGTCCAGATATTTAAAAGGGTGTATGCTGTTAAAAATTGCTGAAAAAATTTTTCTCCGGCATACAAATAGCTGGCCAAACTATAAAGTCTTAAAAAAACAAAAAGATTTAAACTAGTATTTTCTTTTTCCGTGAAAAAACTATGTCAATATAAAATAAACAGAAATAAATTAAAAAACATTTTCCAACGAACTATGTTTTGCGAGGATAATTAAATAACCCTATTAAAATAAAATGAACAAGAATAAGATCAAATAATATACCAAGCGTAAAAATACAAAAAATCAACGTCAGGACGTAAATGAAACCCAAAACTAACAGAAATTAGAATAATAAACCGAGTCAAACTCAAAACGAGCAGAAATTAACATAAGCTGGGCGCAAAACCCCTATGCCTTCCCAAGGCCAGAACAAAATTTGCACTTTACTGAAAAAATACAAATGAATGTGTAATACAATACAAATACAATTGTCAGTTTAATATACATATACTGATATTTAGTAATCAAAATATTAATATTATTTGATTTATTAAAGTTATAAAAGTAAGAACATTTATATTTTTTTCAATAAAGTGCAAATTATGTTCTGGCCTTGGGAAGACATAGGGGTTTTGAGCCCAACTTATGCTAATTTCTGCTCGTTTTGAGTTCGATTCGGTTATTTTTTGTAATTTCTGTTCATTTCGGGTTTCTTTTATTTATCGATGCTGATTTGTGGTAGTTTCACGCTTGGTAGATTATTTGATTTTATTTTTGCTCATTTTTTGTTTAATGGAGTTCTTTACTTTACTTTGAAAAACTTATTTTGTGGAAAATTTTCTTTTAATTAATCAAATAAAAAGTCCATAGAACATTCCAAGCTTTCTATTTCTTTCTTTTTTCTTTTCTTTTTTCTAGATAAATCCTTTTAGTTTTTTACATGGAAAACGTACAAGAATTTGCTTTCTTAGCATCTTGACGGGTGTTCTTAGGCTGGCCATGAGAGACTGGCCTGGTCACTTTTGCTTAAAAAGAAGGAAATAATGGAGGAAGGCATTTAACAAGGTTCCGACAGAACACGCTAAAATATTGTCGTGCAAAAGCGACCGAGCAACGTCAATAATTATATAATTAATTAATATTTATTATTAATAGCAATAATAATAATTATTATAATTTTTTAAAGAGATTCAAATATAAACAAATTCCATCTGATATGTCCGATTGAAAACGGAAATCTTTAAAGTCTTTCTAGAAATTTTTGCAGAAACAATATACATTTAAAAAGGTACCGAAAAGAAATTAAATTCAACATTATATATTACTCAGTCCATCAACAAATATATCATCATGTTTATTTTAGACACATATTCACCGGATAGAGGAACGCACTTGTATAACAATGATCCAAAACACAAATGAACAAAATATTCACCCATTTCAAGAAATTTTCCTTATCAGGCTATGTCAAATTTGACCATAAAAGGGAAAATCGATTCCTGTCAAAACATGTCTAAAAACCACGAAACCAATGGTTCTATGACTACAATAGTCAACAGCGACAAAAACTGCAACCCCACGATGCACATGTTTTCATGTTTGCACATTATCATGACTGGGTAGAATTTAAATTTCTATTAGAAAGTACATAGCAGCTCTTCGCTAACTCAAACATCTGATGCGGTATTAAAAGGAAACTTTCACGTTGACAATTCACCCTTGATTAAAGCCTTGGAAATCATTTGCGATGAATATGTTTTTAAATTTGTAAATTATCATCACTGGGCAGAAGATAAATTTTTATTAAAAAGTTCAGAGCAGATTTTCGCTAACTAAAACAACTGATGCGCTATTAAAAGGAAACTTCCGCGGCAAAAATTCAAACTTTATTTAAATCTTGGGCATTGCTTTGCTAATGCCTGCGACCCAAGAGAATCAGACTACAAAGCCATTTTTTTTTTTATAAAAGTTAGAACAGGGAATTTACCAGTCTTCACATAATTTTGTTTCTTTAAAAGCAGAGAAGAGCCGGCGAAATAAACAAGAAAATCCGTTCCATCTTTTTTGAACTATGCCTGTAATTCCATTGCACAAACCGACACGACTATTCTTTAAATTTGCAAAAAAAAAAACCTATGCAAAGATATCCTTGTTAAGCGCAGGTACATCTGTTAAAAAAAAGAAGAGAAACAACATTTTCAGATAGAATAATATTGGTAACAAATATGTTTAAATGAACTCTTCTAGACTATCAGCAACACAGACAAAAGATCATATCAGCCAAAGACATTAAGAAAGGTCATTTGAAGACAAGTACCCACCTCTGTAAAGAATTTATGCAAAGTCATTGACCATTCTTTCTCTTATGTAGCAATTCGGTTTCCGAAAATCATTTGCGACAATCAAGTTTTAGTATCATTTTATTGACATTCTGTCATTTTATTAATGAGCATCCTCCATCGCAATTTATTATGAATAACTAAACAAAAACTTCCTGAAAAAGAAGTTTTTTTTTGTTTTTTTTAAAGTAGAAAACCATATTAAACTCAAAACCAGTAGAAATAAAGTCCTATTCAAACTCAAAACGACCAGAAATTACGATTAAAGAATAAATGAAACGCAAAACGAACAGAAATTAAAATAAATGATCATATCAAACAAAAAGATAACAGATACTGATACAGATGAATAGATATTTCCTTACATAGAGATCTTTACAGATTTTTAATTTTATTCCCTTTTTAATTTTATGAGTTTTTCTTCGTTTTGACATTTCGCTGATTCGGCATTGAACATTTAATTTTTGAGTTTTAATTGTTTTTGACATTTTTACTTATTTTACATTGACCCTTTTATAATTTTTTCGTTGTTGCTTGTTCTCGGTTTCTCTTTGTTTTATTGACGCTAAACTGCGAATTCGACCCATTTGGGTTTGTGAGAGCCATTTTTCAGAAATAAATCTTATCTTATCATAGACAGCGCGCTAGCGCTGCCTAAGTAAAGAACGATGTGGGCACAATGTGTTTTTTTTTCTCCACCCGGGCACTTCATATGGAAGGGGTCGTCGTAGAAACTCCAAAAGGGGCTCATTCGATTGCAAATCGAGAGGCTAGTGCCCTTTTTAATAGTCGAAAGTGATTGGAGGGCAACTCGCCCCCCCCCCCCAGGCCCCTCATTCCCCCAAACACATCCAATCAAAATTTTGAGATAGCTATTTTGTTCAGCGCAGTTGATTTCCAAATAAAAAAAAATGTTTTTGAGGAGGACACTCCCCCACAACCCTCAGGGCAAGGGTTTTAAGTTATGCCCCGGGGGAATATAAGTTATGCCCAGCGTAGTTGATTTCCAGATAGAAAATATGTTTTTGAGGAGGACACTCCCCCACGGCCCTCAGGGCACGGGTTTTAAGTTATGCCCTGGGGGAATATAAGGTTTTTATAGAAGGCATTGTCGTAGAAACTTCAAAACAGGCTCATTCGATTGGATATTCGAAGGGCTAGTACCCTTGTCAATTGTCGAAAGTGATTGGAGGGCAGCTAGCCCCCCCCCCCCACGCCCATCATTCCCCCAAACACATCCAATCAAAATTTGAGGTAGCCATTTTGCTCAGCGTAGTTGATTTCCAGATAGAAAATATGTTTTGAGGAGGCGCTCCCCCACAACCCTTAGGGCAAGGGTTTCAAGTTATGCCCTGGGGGCATATAAGGTTTTTATAGAAGGCGTTGTCGTAGAAACTTTAAAAAAGGCTCATTCAATTGGAAATTCAAAGGGCTAGTGTCCTTGTTAATAGTCGAAAGTGATTGGGGGGCAACTAGCCCCGCCCCAACGCCCATCATTCTCCCACACACATCCATTCAAAATTTGGAGATTGCCATTTGTTCAGCGAAGTTGATCTCCAGATAGAAAATATGTTTTTTAGGAGGACACTCCCCAACAGCCCTCAGGGCAAGGGTTGTAAGTTATGCCCTGGGGGCATATAAGGTTTTTATAGACGGCGTTGTCTTAGAAACTTCAAAAAAAGCTCCTTCGATTGGAAATTCAACGGGCTAGTGCCCTTTTTACTAGTCGAAAGTGATTGGAGGGCAACTACCCCCCCCCCCATGCCCATCAATCCCCCAAACACATCCAATAAAAATTTTGAGATAGCCATTTTGTTCAGCGTAATCGATTTCCAGATAGAAAAAATATTTTTGAGGAGGAGACTCCCCCACAACCCTCAGGGCAAGGATTATAAGTTATGCCCTGAGGCTATATAAGGTTTTTATCGAACTCTTTGTCGTAGAAACTTGAAAAAGGGCTCATTCGATTTGAAATTCAAAGGGATAGTACTCTTTTTAATAGTCGAAAGTGACTTGAGGGCAACTAACCCCCCTCTCACGCCCACCTTTTCCCCAAACACATCCAATAAAAATTTTTAGATAGCCATTTTGTTCACCGTAGTTGAAAGTTTTGGAAATTAGGTCTTTAAGGATGACAACCCCTCCCCCCATAGCCCTCAGGGCGAGGGTTGTAAGTTATGCCCTGGGGCATATAAAGTTTTTATTGACAGCGTTGTCGTAGGAACTTCAAAAGGGCTCATTCAATTGAATATTGAAAGGGCTAGTGACATTTTTAATAGTTGAAAGTGATTGGAGAGCGACTAACGCCCCTCTCACGCCCACCATTTTCCAAAACACATCCAATCAAAATTTTGAGATATCCAATTTGTTCAACGTAGTTGAACGCTCTGGAAATTAGGTCTTTTAGGATGATAACCCCCTCAGAACCCTCAGTGCAAGGTTTGTAAGTTATGCCCTGTGGGCATATAAGGTTTATATAGAAAGTTGTTGTATAAATCATAGGCAGCAGGATCGCGCTGCCTAAGTAAAGAACGGGGACACTCGAGAACAAGACAAGAAACGGAGACTCAGTAAAGAGGAGGACACTCCCCCACAACCCTCAAGGCAAGGGTTTTAAGTTATGCCCTGGGGGCATATAAGAACGATGTTGGCACAATGTATTATGTGTTAATTTTTTCCTTTAGAGCAGGGCACTTCGTATCGAAGAAGTTGTCATAAAAACTTCAAAAAGGGCTCATTCAATTGGAAATTGGAGTGGCTTGTGCCCTTTTAAATAGTCGAAAGTGATTTGAAGGCGACTAACACCCCTTCCATGCCCACCATTTCCCGAAATACATTCAATCAAAATTTTTAGATAGCCATTTTGTTCAGCCTAGTTGATTTCCAGATAGAAATTAGATTCTTGAGGAGAACAGTCCCCCCGAGGGCAAGGCCATAGGGCAAGGGTTGTAAGTTATGCCCTGGGGGCATGTAAGGTTTTTTATAGAAGGCATTGTCGTAGAAACTTTAAAAAAGGCTCATTCGATTGGAAATTGAAATCGCTAGTTCCTTTTTTAATAGTCGAAAGTGATTGGAAAGCAACTAACGCCCCTTCCACGCCCACAATTTCCCCAAACTCATCCAATAAAGATTTTGAAATAGCCATTTTGTTCCACGCAATTCAAAGTTCAGTAAATTATACCTTTGAGCAGGACACTCCCCCCACCGTCGTCAGGTCAAGGGTTATAAAATATACCCTGGGGATATATAAGGATTTTATTGAAATCTTTGTCGTAGAAACTTGAAAAAGGGCTCATTCGATTGGAAATTCAAAGGTCTAGTGCCCTTTTTAATAGCCAAAAGTGATTTGAAGGCAACTAACCCCCCTCTCACGCCCATTTTTTCCCCAAACGCATCTAATCAAAACTTTGAGATTATTCAACGAAGTTTTAAGTTCTGGAAATTAGGTCTTTGAGGATGACATCCCCCCCTATAGCCCTCAGGGCAAGGGTTGTAAATTATGCCCAGGGGCATATAAGGTTTTTATAGAACGCGTTGTCGTCGAAACTTCAAAAAGGGCTCATTGGATTGGAAATTAAAATAGCTAGGGCCCTTTTGAATAGTCAAAAGTGATTGGGAGGTAACTAGCAACCCCTCCACTTGCACCATTTCCCCAAACACATCCAATAAAGGTTTTGAGATAGCCATTTTGTTCTACGCTATTCAAAGTTCAGGAAATTATACCTTTGAGCAGGACACTCCCCCCACAGTCTTCAGGGTAACGATTGTAATTTATACTCTGGGGGCATATGAAGTTATTTTTCAAACCTTTGACGTAGAAACTTGAAAAAGGGCACATTCGATTGGAAATTCAAAGGGCCTTTGCCCTTTTTAATAGTCGAAAGTGATTTGAAGGCAACTAACCCCCCTCTCACGCCCATCTTTTCTCCAAACGCATCCAATCAATATTTTAGATAGTCATTTTATTCTACGTAGTTGAAAGTTTTGGAAATTAGGTGTTTAAGGATGACAATCCCCCCCACACCCCTCAGGGCAAGGGTTGTAGGCTATGCCCTGGGGCGTATAGATTTTTATTGAAAGCATTGAAACTTGAAAAGGGCTCATTCAGCTGGAAATTAAAAGGGCTAGTGCCTTTTTTAATAGTTGAAAGTGATCGGATAGCGACTAACGCCCCTCTCACGCCAACCATTTCCCCAAACACATCCAATCAAAATTTTGTGATATCCATTTTGTTCAACGTAGTTGAAAGTTCTTGAAATTAGGTATTTTAGGATGGTAACCCCTCAGAGCCCACAGTGCAAGGGTTGTAAGTTATGCCCTGGGGGCATATAAGGTTTATATAGAAAGTTGTTATAAAAATTTCAAAAGGGGCTCATTTGATTGGAAATTGAAATTGTCTTTTTCAATAGTCGAATGTGAGTGGAGAGTAATTAACCCCCCTCTCAGCGTCCACCATTTCTCCAAACATATTTAATCAAAGCTTAGAGATAGTCATTTTGTTCAACCTAGTTGAAAGTTCTGGAAATTATATATTTGAGGTTTGACAAAACCCGTAGAGTCCCAAGGGCAAAGGTTGTAAGTTTTGCTCTGGGGGCATATAATGTTTTTATAGAGAAAGTTGCCGTAAAAACTTAGAAAGGGATTCAACAAATTCAAAAGTAGGAAGACCACCACCTTTTTTACTAGTTGAAAGGGATGGGAGGTTAATTTACCCCCCTCTTATGCCTATCACCTCTCAAGAAACATCTTATATAAATTTTCTGATAGTCAATTTTTTAAGTGTAGTCGAAATCTCGGTACGTTAGATCTTTAGCAACGACACCCCCCCAGCACTCAGGGCAAGAGTTGTAAGTTATGCCCTGGGGGCATATAAGATTTTTATTGAAAGTTTTGCCGTAGTAACTTCAAAAGGGCTCTATTGGTTGGAAATTGAAAGGGCTAAGGTCATTTTTAATAGTTGAAAGTGATTGGAAAGTGACTATCGCCCCTCTCACGCCCACCTTTTCCCCAAACGCATCCAATCAAAATTTTGAGATAGCCATGTTGTTTAACGTAGTTGAAAATTCGGGAAATTCGGTCTTATAGGATTACAACCACCCTAACAGACCTTAGGGTAAGGGTTGTAATTTATGCCCTGGGGGCATATAAAGTGTTTATAGAATGCGTTGTCGTTTCCAAAAGGGCTCATTCGATTGGAAATCAAAAGGCCTAGAACCATTTTTAATAGTCGAAAGTGATTGGAAGGCTTGACATTATTATAATAAAGATTGATGTGGGTATAATCTATTATTTTTTGTTGTTGTTGTTGTTTAGACCAGGACAGTTTGTATCGAAGGAGTTGTCGTGAGAACTTTGAAAAGGGCTCCTTCGATTTAAAACAGAAAGGGTTGATGCTCTTTTTAATAGTCGAAAGGGAATGAAGGGCAACTAATCCCCCTTCCACTCCCACCCTCCCACGCCCCCCCCCCTCAAACGCCAACCCTCCCATTTCTGCTCTTAAAATCTAACCAAATCAAAATCGCATAAGTGCATCCAAGCTCTCAAAGAAAGCAAACAGACTTATTTGCGAATGGTATCAAGTTTTCCATTTCAGGTCAATTAGAGGAGGTATGAAACTAAATTAAACACTAATATTTGTGTCCAGATTTTTAAAAGGGTCTATGTTGTTAAAAAATGCTGAAAGATATTCTCCGGTATACAAATAGCAGGCCAAACTATAAAGTCTTAAGAAACTAAAATATTTACAGTATTATTTTCTTTTTCCCTGAAAAGACCTTTTCAATATAAAATGAATATAAATTAATTACAAAACTTTTTCCATAAAATAAGCTTTTCAAAGAAAAGTAAAGAACTCCATTTAACAAATAATGAGCAAAAATAAATTCAAATAATCTACTAAGCGTGAAACTACCACAAATCAGCATCGATAAATAAATAAAACCCAAAACGAACAGAAATTACAATAATTAACCGAGTCAAACTCAAAACGAGCAGGAATTAACATAAGTTTGGCGCAAAACCCCTATGCCTTCCCAAAGCCAGAACAAAATTTGCACTTTACTGAAAAAATACAAATGAATGTGCATTGTCAGTTTAATATACATATACTGATATTTAGCAATTAAAATGTTAAAATTATTTGATTTATTAAAGTTATAAAAGTGAAAACATTTATATTTTTTTATTAAAGTACAAATTTTGTTCTGGCCTTGGGAAGGCATAGGGGTTTTGCGCCAAACTTATGTCAATTCCTGCTCGTTTTGAGTTTGACTCGGTTAATTATTGTAATTTCTGTTCGTTTTGGGTTTCATTTATTTATCGATGCTGATTTTTGGCAGTTTCACGCTTGGTAGATTATTTGATTTTATTTTTGCTCATTTTTTGTTTAATGGAGTTCTTTACTTTTCGTTGAAAAACTTATTTCGTGGAGAAAGTTTTTTAAATTAATCTAAATAAATAAATCTTGAAATGGTTAAAATTTAAATTGAATATTCAAGTCAACTCTAATCATTTTTTAATTACTGCTAGCCACTTAAATCTAGCCAAATATAAACCAACTGATGGTGCAGATAACAAAAAAAAAATCATTATAATTTTCTACTAACCAGTTGCAAAGCTTTGACGAAGTCTGGCAGGCCAAAATAATTATCTTTATCATAAGTAAAGTCTCTTCGTTTGTCCATATAATCAATATCTACCCACTGAACATCAAACGGTATACCTGCATCTCGAGTTCTTCCCATTATTTCTTTTGTTCTATTCAAAGTATTGTATCCAAACCTGCATTGATGGTAACTGTAAGTAAAAGTGCAAGACTTTAAGATTCTTCTGCTTCATCTATTCAAGTATCTAAGTCATGCGGAAATGGTTCCAGCTTCATCATCCACAGTTTTAAATCCAACAGAAAATGTCTTATAACTGCTACCACCAGGGGAGTACCCGGGAATCTGGTTAGGGTGGGGTGGGAGCTCGATTACAAAACAAACTGATACGTCAAAGATAGCTAGGATTTACTCTTCCCTAACCGTCAATCTATAAACTAAGGCTTATAGAGAACTAGTGTTTTTTTCAATCTTCAACTTTAATCTTTTAAACTGTTCAAGATTTGTATTCAATTTAAATGTTATCGTTGGGACTCTGGTAAAAAGTCGGTAATTTTTAGTAAGTAAAACCGTGTGGTGTCCTGGAAAAATCCTAAGTTTTTGAAATTTACCAACGTAATTACTTTGGTGGAATAAATAGTTACAAAGACCACACTTGCCTTTCCCTCAAACAAAATAATAGAAGACAACAAGGAATTTTGTGAAGCGTATGTTTTGGCTGTTAAGCAGCAGCAGTCATTTGCAATTAAACAGTTCGTGGTAACGAACGGTAAGTAAGGAGCCACCCGGCTCAATAGTAACCGAAACTCCAAAAAAACGGAATTTTGATACCAATAGATACATAAGAAAATTTGTCTTATTTTCGAAAAAAGGGGGAAACACACCCTAAAATTAATAAAACCTTAATTAAAATCACACCATTAGATTCAGCGTATCAGAGAACCCTACAGTAGAGGTTTCAAGTTCCTATCTGCAAAATGTGGCATTTTTTTTTTTTTTTTGCCAGAAGAAAGATCACGGATTCGTGTTTATTTGTTTTTTTGTTTCCTTTCCCCAAGGGTGATCATATCGACCCAGTGGTCCTAGAATATCGCAGGAGGGTTCATTCGAACGGAAATTAAAAGTTTTAATGCTCTTTTTAAGTGACCAAAAAAATGAAGGGCAACTAGGCCCCCTCCCACGCTCATTTTTTTCCCAACGTCACTCAATCAAAATTTTGAGATAGCCATTTTGTTCAGCATGGTCAAAAAATATAATAACTATGTCTTTGAGGATGATTAATCCCCCATAGTCCCCGGAGAAAGGGCTGCAAGTTATGAATTTTGCCCAATGTTTACATATAGTATTAGTTATTGGGAAGTATACAGACGTTTTCGTGGGGGATTTTTTCTGGTAGTGGGGGGGAGGATCTTTCCATGGACAAAGTTTTCATGGGGGAAGGGACATTGCTATGAAGAGGGTACCGGATTTCCCAGCATTATTTAAAAACGATCAGAAATTAAATAAAAAACAAGTTTTTCAACTGAAAGGAAGGAGCAAAATCAAAACTTAAAACGAACTTAAATTATTACATATATGATGGGGTTCGCCCCCTAGTCAATACCTCGCTCTTTACGCTAAAACTTTTTTAGTACTTTCATAAGAGCTATTTATTCTAATTAACGGCCTTTGTGATTAAGGGGTCATTCTTAAACAATTGGAACAAAATTTGAACTATAGCGTAAAGAGCGAGGTATCGACTATTCGATCGCATTTTTGTTCCGAAAATGTTAACATGCTTCCTTGTAAATTTCTCTTATAGAAAAAGGGAAGCGATTGTACCCCCGAAGGATTCGTTTTGTTTCATCTAGCATTAGAGTTGGCCTTAAAAACCCTATTGTCGATCTAAATGTCTTTAATTTTATTTTTATTATGGCAAGCCAGTGTGGTTTGCGAAATCATTATTAATCACCTGAACCAGCCTTGCCTTGAAGAGTTCTGTTCTGTCGCCAACAAAAATAAAAGTTTCTACTCCATGCTCTATTCTTACTCTAACTTATATTTTTAAGTTATCTTGATGTCTAAATCTCCTTATTCATGGAGTGCTTTTTCAGTGGCGTCAATTCATCACAATTAAGGGGGGGGGGGGTAAAATATATTTTTCATTATCTAGTGTGGGGAAACGAGGGAAGAAAGTTGTGTTTTTCTTCAATCTTTCTCAATGAAAATGCCAAATAAGGCATTTTTCAATGAAAGTACTCAAAAAAGGGTATTTTTCAAAACCTAGGTATTGGAACTCTAGGGAGGGCCCAAGCTCCCTGTACTATCAAAATTGAGGCCACTGCACTTTGTATTGTTTTGTAAATATAAAATCATTGACTCTTTATCTCAATTGTAGCTTTTTGGTCATTTCCGATTTTGTTTATTACCCTTTTTCAAGTCAGTATATCCTTCTCTTAACAAGGGAAAAGCATTCAGTGAATTTGACACAATTATCTCATCTAATAAGCAACCATATTCATTAAAGTAAACAAAATAATCAAATGAAGAATATGCAAGCTAGTTACAGATTGTTAGCCAAGCGAACAAGTATTTCCTATGTTTAGTTCTTGTTTGTTTTAAGTTTTAATATTACCCCGTACTTATAGGTTCAATTTGTCTATTAAATTTACTTATCTAGAAACCGCAAACAATATTTGTTTTTGTTTTTGAATATTATTAATGAATTTCTGAGATTAATGACTTAATAAAAAATTGCTACTGGTATTTACAGTTCACATGTGTTCACTATTTTTCTTTTTTTTTAAAACAATTTCGAAGTTTTTGCCGCAATATCAGCAATAAGTGTTTTCAGCTATGGGTTCCAATCCTGGTCTCTGGCTCAAAAACCTACTTTGTAAAAGGCTTGATTTACTGCCTATGCCTATGTTGGATAAAGCCCTGCCTATCTTGGATAAAGCTTTTTCAGAAAGAGAGTTTATGCTTTCTTTGAGAGTCTAGACGTTTTTTATCATGTTACCTCTTCCGTGACAACTTGAATATAGTAGTATGTTGTTTTCATCTTTGTAAAGCTTGAAAAATACACCAACATATTTCCAATTCTTTTACCGATTCTTCCTGATTAATACTGTATGCAGGAAGGTTACTATGTGCTTCATCATATTGTTGTTTTCTAGCATTTGCACTGAAACATTTTCTAAGGGGAGAGTGCAATGGGTTTCTAGGAAGGACCTTGTCCTTCTACTACGCCTATGACTAGGGAAAGGACTGTTCATACCATACACAAATTGAAACACTTAAATTTTTCTTTCTTTTCTGAAAAGGGCTTACCGACTTTACATAAACATGTCAAGCAAAAAAATTAAAACAAATAAATAAAGAAGCTCTTGAAGTTGCAACATTTGCTCAAACATGGATTTAAAAGAAGCAAATTGGTGATTTCTTGAACAATTTTCTTTTATAAAAAAAAAAATTATATCAAGAAGAAAAAAAGAAACTCTTGAAGTTACAACAATGGCTCAAGCAAGGATTTTATAGTAGCAAATTAGTAACTAAAATTTGAAAATCACCAAACTTTCTAGCCTTTTGGCGATTCTCCTCTTTTTTTTTACCCTGCCCTAAACTGTGGCATACTTTCTTTCAGGTACTTTTAAATGTGCAAAGGGGTAGACTTCTGTTTCCACTAGGCCTACCAGCCGAAATTCAACAAGTCTTAAACCCTGTTAAGATTCCCAAAGAAAATCTTGGCGAACTTCGTGTAGACTGAATTTTGACTGGATCAGACATAGTGACACCAAGAAATTCTACCGGACAGAAAAGAAAAAGAACTTTATGAAGAAAAGAAAGCACAGAATTTTGAAAATTAATGGTTAGCATGTTTATTTTTATTGTTTAGTAGAGATATTATCCTTACCCACATCTGCCGAAAATTTAATCTCTGGCAGGGCAGAATTTTTTTTTGCCTCAATTTATTCTTGGAATCAATTACCGAGAGAGTCAACAACCTCGATATTATCTTTACGTATTTCTATAGTATTGTTTGTTTTAATTAATAAATCATATTTATTTTATTCACGACCTTTTAGAAAAGTAAAGCATGTCAGGTTCTGCCTCAACTTCAAATATTGGACGATTTTATCCAAAAACATCCGTGCCATTTGCAAGTCTTCTTGCAGCTTTTTTAGTTCCACTTTTTAACAGCCGATATTTTGCTTCTGGTGTTAATGAACACAAGAAAATACCAGCTTACCCTAAGCTCTAGAACATCCATACTCTCTACTCGTACTTGCAGTCATTTTAGTTTTACTTCGTAACAGCATATACTATATTTATAGAGTTGTAGAAAACTCGAGCATGCCAGCTTACCCTAAGCTCCAGAAGGGTGGCATGAATGGACGCCCAATCAGCTCAGTATATTGGCTTACAACATCAGCGGGCTTAGGTCCCAAAAATATATAGAAATCAAATATGCCTCCAATTGGTCTAAACGTTATAGCAGGAGCCGGCTGAATTATAATATCTGAAACAAAATATGTTTGACTGCATTGCTGCAGCTAGGAAACAGATACATTGAATTGCTATAACGACCAAGGCCGTATCCAGTGGGGGGTCAGGAGGTATGACTCCCCCCCCCCCCGAAATGTTTGTCCGAATCGTTAAAACGTAACAAATATGAATATAAACAAAGTTTTGACGCGTTTTTAAGTTTTTTTGTAATTCTCCCCCCTCGAAAATCCTGGATACGGCCGTGATAACCACCCCTAGGGCTAACATTCCTTAGGATTTTTCCCAAGACCTTCAAATTTCAACCCGGTACTTGGGATCTTGGGAAAACTCTATACATTAAAAACTGCTCTCAAAAAGTATATCAAGCATATTTATTATCATAACTTATTATATGCTACGATATTATATTTACTAACATTATAAGCCTTTATGGGCCAGGGTTAATTAAAAGATAAGAACAACGCAAAAGTAAAGACAAAAATATACCCTTTAATGAAAACTGAATAAATAAGCTAAAGCAAATGCTTCCTAGAGGCCATGCCCGCACAAACCAACCTTCTCCACCTCTGTATACCCATAAGATGCTTATCACTTAATATAATATTAACCCATTCCTCTCTCCTAACTACAACGCAAAAAAAAATTCTCTCTCAATTCCTTACAAAAATAATTTTTTTTTAGATAAATCATCTCCCCCATTTCTGCACATTGGGTAAAAATAAGGACCTGCCTTCAACCTCACCCTTCCCAAATAGTTTTTCTTATCACCATATCGCAAAAAATTTCCTATTGCTGATACCATCCACTTGTATTCATCCTTACTAAGCCTTACCATAAAATAGAGTTCCTCCCCATATATCAGAATCTTTTTCAGGGCCTAAATCTTGAAAGTGTATGTAACTTTATAGGAGGTATAATAGCTTTATAAAAGCTAGGAAAAACAGAAACATCCAAACGTGAATAGTTCAGAGCAGGGGTGTCCCGAGACTCATTTAATTAGGGGAGGGGGGCGATCTTCGTAAATTTGACGGAATCATTACCTGATTTATGCCGAATTTTCTGCCGAAATCAAGAATTTTCCTAAATGTCAGGCAATTTTGCGAAATTTCTGCCAAAATTTTCGCCTTCGGTGAAAATTTTACCGAATGCCAAAAACGTTGGAGGGGCACTGCACCCTTCCCCAAAACCACACCCCCTCGGGACGCCCCTGGTTCAGAGAACCATTTGACCATGCCAATGAAACAACAATGAAGAGAAACCAAAAAGATATTCTCCACCTTTATTCAGCTGGTCTTGTCATTCCACAATCTTTTGATCTGTAAAAGCTTATTGCGTTATTCCATTGCGTGAAGCTCGAAAAACTTGTGGTATTTTTTTAATTAAAATATTCAAATTACCGCAATGGACCAGCATTGCAGATGTCCTACATTTTTGTGCGTATTCTTGCAGCGTCGGTATGCAAAATGTTCTTCAGTTAATTTTAAAATAAATTCAATTAGATGTTATTTTGTGCTGGATTGTAAAAACTCAATTCATTGCAATGACAGTTTTTAGTCATGAAGGAGACAAAACATGAATCAAAACCTATACCTGAAGAGAACTAGACGAAATTTAAAGCGCAATACACCATTACATTAAGTCTCACAGCTTTAAAAACTCATAAATCAGTAAGAGTTTTTATATCAAATTGTTCAAGGTGGCACTTTCGAAACAAGCTATTTTCCATATTAAAATATGCATTAAAACTGAATTTAAAAAAACTGAATGAAAAGAAACCAAAATTAAAAAAACTATATGTACGTTAAAAAAACATATAAACCCGAATGATTTCACAGAGTTTAACGTCAATCTTTAAAAAAGGAATTTCAATATAAGATTTTCAATAAAGAGAAACGATTAAATTTACGTGATATGAACGTTGCAATATATTACTTCAAAAAGATTTTTTGGTTTATACAAGTAGATAGGTAAATCATGATATAGCAACAAATATAAATGACGATAATAGAGAAGTTAGATACAACAAATTAAGCCGGGATAATATTAGAAAGCCAGACTTAACATCTTTGGGAAATCCTTGAAAGTCGGCCGAAGTAGAAGCGTTAAAGAAAGTGGAATGCAGAAGATGTGTTCTCCGGTATCGCAACTTCTGCTTAAGCAAAAGCAGCCCAATAGCAATAATCAGTGGTAAGAATGACGCATGATCATAATACTGCAATATCGAGCTTTATTATAGCTGATTTGAAATTGATATCGAATCATTTAATTTCAAATTTTATAACTTAGAGGACTAAATCTAACTGTATCACTAAATATATCTTAAGTTTCATAACAAAAACTAAGGAGCATCTCGATAAAGGGTTTAATCGTCAGTCGAACTATTCAGACACATTTCCATGCCAAATTTATTACAAGGGTAATATATCACTGTAATATATATTATATTATTACGTATATGAGGGGGTTCGCCCCCTAGTCAATACCTCGCTCTTTACTCTAAAGTTTTTTTTTTAGTAATTTCAAAAGAGCTATCTATTATAATTAAACGGCCTTTGTGATTCCGGGATTTGCAATTAAAACAAAATTCAAACTTTATCGTAAAGAGCGAGGTATTGACTGAGGGACGAGCCCCCTCATATACATAATAATATAATATATCACCGGTTCGACTTTCAAACTAAAATTCGGTATTAATTGAACACGAAAAGTGGAAAAAACTTAATAATAAGAAATATTTTTTTACACTTAAGAATGTCAGAGAGGAGGGGGGCAGTTTAGCTGCTTAACTTTTCTAT